>NC_092252.1:7322464-7367464 GCF_036320965.1 Panulirus ornatus | reverse complement strand
ACTCGCAAAGAGATTCAATGACCAGAAATAACAAAACTGAGAAGAAGAAGAAAAAAAAGGAAGTAAATAACAAAACTGAGAAGAAGAAGAGAAAAAAGGAAGTAAATATCATAATAACGAGGGCTGATCACACGGGTAAACAACAACCCCCCCCCCCCCCCCTTCCCTTCCCGATGCAGTAAATGGACAGGCTAGAGAGAGAGAAAAAAAAATAAAGCTTCAAAATCAAAGCTAGACAAAAGCTTCGCTGATATCTGTTATCAGCTGAAGATCCAGTTTACCAATACACGTGCCGTTCTTGTCCAGAATCCAGCCGCAGAGCTCACGATGTCAAACTGACCCTGAACTCCTCTTTCCAGTTCCATACTTTCTTATAGAATTCCCATGGCAGTATCTCCATTCCAAGGAATATATATATATATATATATATATATAGATATATATTTTCTTCTTATTTTTTTTCCTGCTAGCAGTTGAGCCAGAGGGAGAGGTGGGTGGGGCAGGTGCCTTTAGCTCTGCTTCCCTGTTTCTACCCACTATTTTATGTTCTCTACAACAGATAACCTCATTAAGGACCATCAGGTCTCCTGTTATCTATAGTAGACACTACCAGAGTTCACGCACTTCAGGAGTTAACTTTTGTTCACACTTGGTCCCCCAAGTTGTTCTGTGCGCATAAGTCATGCATGGGATATAAACGCGTTGATAATTATCAATTACGAGAGTCTCTCGGTATAAACAAACACGCTGTTCCCCGATAATTATCACAAACTGCTACGATTAGCGTCACCACTTATCCACGGGCAAGTCGCTTGAATAAACGCAATCATCTTTTATCTCACAGCTTTGGTCAATAAAAGAATAATGATCAAACTTGCGTTGTTCAGTGATGAATACCCAGGAGACATAGTCCCTTCATTAGTTACATCCTTTCACAGTTACGGCCGAACGATATTATAGGAACCACCCATTTCCCCTCTATTTTCTCTCCTCTTGAATAACACACACAGAAAAAAAAAAGTATATAATTCATCTCGCTAACGACTCCCGCTGTGGGCCGTCAAAACCCAGTATCAGAACGGCTATCACAACCCATATCTGCGCCTGAAGTCACCTCACTTTTTTTTTTCTTTTGCTCGTTCGTGAAAATAAAATGAAAACATATAAATAAAATCCATTCCTCCTCCTCCTCCGACTGCTCAATCATGCCATCTCTCCTTTCCCCTAACCCAACCCAACCCCTATTCCTTTCTTACCCCATTACCTATCCTCTCGCACATCTGCACCGTTCACAGCCGGACAAGGGAAGGCAACATGCGGGCAAGCGAGCAAGCTTGAAGGGCGAGTCAGTGTTCACAAACTCTGTGCTTTTCGTGGCCCGCCCTTGAGAGCCAGCTCGCCAATCTAATAGCCAAAGGCTTGGCGAGGGAGGGAGGGGGGAATGAAGAAGACGTCAGTGGTGGTGTGTGGTTAGGCGTCCAAGATACTCAAATGGGAATAAAGGAAATAAAAGAATTCAAATCGCACCAGTGTTTATCAGAGATACGAAGAGAGATTTTCACTCTTTTCTTGTTGTTGTTGTCTTTGCATGCTGAGAGAGAGAGAGAGAGAGAGAGAGAGAGAGAGAGAGAGAGAGAGAGAGAGAGAGAGAGAGAGAGAGAGAGAGTCCATGAACCCACGTTCAGAATTCTAGCGAAGGCACGAGCGGGGTGGGGGGTAGGGTACGTGCGTAGGTACGTACATCAGCGGCAATAGTGTGTATGTGTGTGTGTGTGTGTGTGTGTGTGTGTGTGTGTGTGTGTGTGTGTGTGTGTGTGTGTGTGTGTGTGTGGAGAGAGCTCGCGCGCGCATCATACGCCACCGTTTCTTCACGACTTTACGGCTCATTTGCTGCCGAATGGCGACCATCATGGCACACCGGAGTGCCAATCTAGGCCTCACGGGGAAGGAGTTAAAGTCCCCTCCAACCCTCCACCACGCCGTGTTCAAATTTCAATCCGTCACGAAGCAAACTGGGGTGGGCGAATTTCTCCACTGAAGCGGCGCCGGATGCGGGGTCTTTTGGAGACGCTGGCGGGGGTTCTTGAGTCGCTGGAGGTCAAGAGTGACGGCTGTGCCCCCTGTTCGTCCCTCCCATCAGGACTGGGGAGGGTTCCTTACCGGTGGCGATCCTTCAAGGATGTTAAGAGGCCTAAGACTGGTAGCTCTTCGGGATACCACTGGCTAATGGGGAAGGATCCCTCATGCCGGGGAAGTCCTTTACGATAATCCTTCAGGATGAAGAGGTCCTTGGCTGGTAATACCTCAGGATGGAAAGGCCCGAATCCTTCAGGATGGAGAAGTCGTTGGCTCGCTTGTACTTCAGGATGAAAAGGCCCGGATCCTTCAGGATGGAGAGGTCCTTGGGTGGTTAGTACCTCAGGATGGAAAGGCACTAATCCCTCAGGATGGAGATGGGCCCCTCCCCCGGGTAAAACATCCCCTCGAGGCATGAACTTGCCCTTGGGGTAATGAAGATTCGGCAACTTCGAAACTTTTCTAATATCTAATGCGCCCAGACCCTCAAGATCCTTCGGCGGTCGTCGCTGCAAGGAGCCCCCGACGGGTCTCCTGAGGTGCTACGTTCCCCGCGGCAGGAGAGAGAGAGACACACACACACACACTCCCTCTCTCTCCTGTAGTAAGGAGTCTCCCGCAGCGGCGGTCTCCTCGAAAACTTTCAGCTTTCATCGAGAGATACAAGTGACCAACTTCTTTCATTATGTGTATGTATCACTGGTGCCACCCAGGACCCTGGCCTCTCTCTCTCTCTCTCTCTCTCTCTCTCTCTCTCTCTCTCTCTCTCTCTCTCTCTCTCTCTCTCGAGAACACGCTCGCCAACGTGTCTCTCATGTCTCTCCGAGAACCTACGAGACTAATACTACTACAACGACTCCCGGTTGCATAAGGTCCTGTACACACAGACTGGAACATGTTGGTGGAGGCAAAACACGCGCGTGTGTGGGGACATATATTCGATCAGAAATGTGGACCTCCGTGGTGGCGTGGCAGCGGTTTTAGCGTCGCATTCACGGGCCGCAATGGCTTCCAGCGTACAGGTTCGAATCCCGGTTGCGGCAGTGGTTCACTGTCGACCCAACTGTTCATCCTCCCCTGGGAGTTGGTCGATAAAATGGGTATATATATATATATATATATATATATATATATATATATATATATATATATATATATATATATATATATATATATCTCCTTACCTATGAATCCCCCCTCTTCTTCTTCCTCCTCCTTCCCCATTCCCTCCTGCTCTCCTCCTCTCCCAGCAGGAGGCACGCGGGAAATGGCAGCCCCTCCTGCAACTCTATAGTAATGAACAAGTCGCCGGAAACTGGGATTTTACATCTAATTAGGGAAGCTCCCGTGACTGGCCAAGGTCGGGGACTCACCAAGAGATCGCAAGGAGGGGGGGGAGAAGAAGAGGAGAGAGAGAGAGAGAGAGAGAGAGAGAGAGAGAGAGAGAGAGAGAGAGAGAGAGAGAGAGAGAGAGAGAGAGAGAGGGGCGACTCCTCGTTGAGATTTAGCACTATACGAACCCGAGCACTTTCTTCACCGTGGATAAGAGAGGGAGGGAGAGAGAGAGACTCCATTAATGGAAACGGAGGAACCCCTAAAGCTTGGAGAATGATGCCTCCTTCAGCTGCCGCCGGGGTCCAGGTCTCCACCGCCGAACACCACAGTGTGGGCAGTGGGCGGCGACGTGCGGGTCCGGTGGAAGGCTATACGCGAATCATACATCTGTGTCTTCGTGAGCCCAACCTCTCATGGAGATCGACCGGGTCTTGGGAAGTCGTACCTTGCGCTGACCCGGGGTTTTAACACGAGTCTGAGGGCCGTCCCTACGTTAACAGTGCACGTCAACCCTCAGGAACTTACGCCAACGGGGATCTACGTCTCAGAAACCCTTGACTCAGAATAGGTTCGAAGGTCTGTGGCACACGTGCTAAATGGGATTTAATCAAATTCGCAGAAAACCCTTCAGGAACCACAGACGTACTGACAGCTTCGTGACGAATCCGTGCAAGTCGGTGGTTGACGAACGTGCGGCACGAACGCGTGGCAGCAGCTACGGATCTAATATAGAGGGGTTTCCTGGAGCTTTCCCCTCCCTCCCTCCCTCCGGGAATTCAGAGAGTTCGGGGAACTTCAACTCGTGCTTTCTGGGGAGAGGGGAAGGGGGGGGAGGAGATTAAGGGACTGTCAATATCCTCGTGTTCCCTTGGCATTCATAGGGGGAGGGGAAGAGGGAGGGGGGGTGGGGTGTTTCCCCTCAGAACCTGTACCTGTCGTGGAGGTTAAGGGGTGTTGAGTGATTCTCAGGAATCAACTTCAGCAGGAATAGAGATAGATAGATAGATAGATAGAAAGAGAGAGAGAGAGAGAGAGAGAGAGAGAGAGAGAGAGAGAGAGAGAGAGAGAGAGAGAGAGAGAGAGAGAGAGAGAGAGAGTCCACGCTCGTCGTAAAACAGCGTCTACTGAGGGGGGGGGAACGCACCCGCTTCACAAACCTATATTGAGTGTTTTCAGAGAACTGGTTCTTGGCTGGTATGACAAGACCAGAGGAGGAGGAGGAGGAGGAGGAGGAGGAGGAGGAGGAGGAAGAGGAGAGCTTGAATTCTCCCTTCAAAAAGAAAACGTACCTTCCTCTGGGCGACCATATCACTGCTTGGGAAAGCAGCTTTGGACAGCTGGATTTTAAGTGGCGAGATAAATACCCTTTGCAAAACTCTTTGAAAAGACCTTTATGAAAAATCAACAAATTCCTGAAATGGTAATCAAGTAACTTTGAACTCGAAAGACGTCTCCTGGTCGGCGTCTTACACAGGAAAAAGAAAATATCAAGAAATTAAATCAATAAAGAAGTAAAGAAACCACCGTACACCATAACAGTTATAATCCCTAAAAAAAAGGGTGGGGGAGGTATACTCGAAATTCTCTTCCACCTTCAAAATTCATTTTTTCTTTTTTCCTTTTCAAAATCAACAATATCTTAATCCCTCACAAGTTCAGGACGTACCGCCAAACGAATTTCGTCGTCTCTAAATTCTCTGAGAACCCAACACGTCATCACCACCTTCTTTCCCTCCCCAAGTGACTCTTTTAAAGTCATCACTGATCACTACTCCACACGTCGCCCTCTTCACCCTTTACTTGTGTCCTCCCTACTCACCCTGACAATGCTAACCCTCCCACACCCACTGACTCCCACTCTCTCTCTCTCTCTCTCTCTCTCTCTCTCTCTCTCTCTCTCTCTCTCTCTCTTCTTTTACCACCTTTGAGGCAAATCCTCTTCCCTCCACAGCCTCCACCTCCACCTAATCTCGCTGTTTATTCCCCTCCTTCCACCCGCGCCCGGAACACCATCAGTCACTTTTTGAAAGCCCAAGTCCCACAGACTTTCCTCCTCCCCCCTCACCATAGAATATTTCCACATACACACCTCTCCTCCCCCCACAAGCATCCTGCTCTCTCACCCTTCCTTCTTGAAGGAATCTCTCTCTCTCTCTCTCTCTCTCTCTCTCTCTCTCTCTCTCTCTCTCTCTCTCTCTCTCTCTCTCTCTCAAAATTCAAGTGCATCCCCCACGCCCATCCTGTCAGAGGCAACGCTAAAAAGGATGACAGGGGTCAGAGAGGGCCTTTCGTCAGGCCCCCCCCAGAGGGCTGGTATTACATGGGTCGTTACGGAACCGGTTCGTTACGTACATGACACACTACTCTTCACCAGCACCAACCTAAACCACGGAACACTCCAGAGTATGTGACTGATCTCCCAAAGCACCTCTACCTAATCAGATATCTATTTTGACTCTAATTCAGGGCTCAATCCCGGAGCCCTTAAACTCCACCGGGATCCACTCTGACAGCCCTATAATCAGGGCTCCATTCGAACGCCCTTCAAGCCTCACCCTACATCGGTTCGGACTGGATTAAATGGTTAGAATACCATTAACACAGCCATAATAACAATAACAATAATAATAATAACACTAATGATAATGATAAGAACAGATGCATAAATAGATTAATGTAACTAAAAGCATAACAACACTTCGAGGCCTCAGAACAATAGACCGTACACTAGTCACAACCAGAAATGACAACACGATAATGATACCGCAGTCATCCTCCTCCTCCTCCTCCTCGGCGCTGCACGTATTCCAGTGTTCTTCCATCCACCCCCACCAGCTGTCGTGACCACACACCACCACCCTCCTCCTCCCCTAACACCTGTGCCTCCATCCACCCCCACCAGCTGCCCTGACCACACAACACCAGCCTCCTCCTCCCCTAACACCTGTAACTCCATCCACCCCCACCAGCTGTCCTGACCACACAACACCACCCTCCTCCTCCCCTAACACCTGTAACTCCATCCACCCCACCAGCTGTCCTGACCACACACCATCACCACCCTCCTCCTCTAACACCTGTAACGCCTTCCTCACCGATCTTGACCTCCTCCCTGGAGCATCGACCAACTTCCATCAAAAATTCTACAACTTCCTGTAGCCTCCATCACATATCAGCCCCCTCCCCCCTCATTCTCTTTTTTCAAAACCTTCCTTCATAACCCCTTTCTCCCCCCCTCTCTCTCTCAACGATTTCCTTAAAACACACTCCTTAAACCTTCCCTTTAAATCGTCATCAATTCAGCAGTGTTTCACCTTCACACTCACTCTCTCTCTCTCTCTCTCTCTCTCTCTCTCTCTCTCTCTCTCTCTCTCTCTCTCTCTCTCTCTCTCTCTCTCTCCCTTCCTAAAGTCCTACCTTAAAATTCATCGGGGAAAAGAAAATTGTATCCCTTAAAACCCCCTTCATCATTACGACGCGGCGACCATTCACTTACTTTAAGAACTCTCTCATGAATACCCTCCCCTCCATCAAATCCCTTCCTTCAACTTTCCTTCCACTGAACCTACACTTAGATTCCACTACGTTCGGTAAGTCCCCCACTGAAATTTCCTTTCACATCCTTTAGGCCTTGTCTTCAGCTCCTAAAACTAAATATCTCCCTAGAACTACCAAAGCATCCCTTAAACCTTCCCTTGGGCGTCTCTTGAACATTTTCCCACGCACCCTTTAACCCCTTCCCCCCTAAGCCCCCTTTAAGCCCCTACTCCTGAGTGTCAGTGAGAAGGAGGGGGGAGGAGGGGAGGGGGAAGACGTGGGGGGGGATGGCTGCCTAAGCGCTGGTGGTCATTAGAGAGAGGCAGAAGGCAGGCTCTCTCTCTCTCTCTCTCTCTCTCTCTCTCCCGCCGCCCCTCACAGCCTCTATCCTGTCCCGCTCGCCCCCCCCCTCTCTCTCTCTCTTCCCCTCTCACAGCCTCTCCTGCACCTGCTCCAATTAGATCAAGTGAATTAATTAGAGAGACGAAGAGATGGATAAGATTGGGAGAAAATGGAGAAGAGAAGGGAGGGAGCCTAAAGAAGATGGGGAGAGAGAGAGAGAGAGAGAGAGAGAGAGAGAGAGAGAGAGAGAGAGAGAGAGAGAGAGAATAGAAAGGAGGGTGGAGGGACAGAAAAGAACCTTGAAGGATGAGAGAAAAAGAAAGAAAGAAAGGGAAGATGAAAAAAAAGAGGGGAGGGAGAGGGGGGATAGCCTGGGAAAGTTGAGTGAATGAAACGTAACGGAAAATGAAACTGGGAAAGATGGGAGGAGGACGACGAAGACTTGAATGGGAAGAAAGAAAAGAGGTTGGGGGTGGGGGGTGGTGAAGGGCGACGGGGGTAGGGGAAGGGGGGGATGGGGAAAGGCGATGAAAGAAAGAACGGAGAAAGAGGCAACGTGGATGAAGAAAAACGGAACGAGAACCTTCACAGAGGAAAGGAAATCTGGAAATGGCAACAATGGAGACCGAAAAAAAAGAGGGGGGGAGGAGAAAGTGACAAAGGTAGAGAGAGAGAGAGAGAGAGAGAGAGAGAGAGAGAGAGAGAGAGAGAGAGAGAGAGAGAGAGAGAGAGAGAGAATGCACGAAGAGGCGGAAAGAATACCGCAAAGATGAAGAAATAGCAACCGAGAGAATGTATATATATATATATATATATATATATATATATATATATATATATATATATATAAACAAGAGAGCAGACAACACACTTGAGGATCTCGAGGTGGGGGAGGGGGATAAAATGAAAAACTGATTCACCCCATAAAACATTAATAAAGATACGAAATACAGTTTCCAGAAACCACAGACAGTGAAGATACAGCCATGAAGGTGACACACTCAGGAAGGCCTGGGTTACCATGTCAAAACAGAGCCACGCCGCGCCCCCCGAGCCTTACGAGCACCGACGCCACCCACGGTAGGGTAACGATGCTCTTGGATGACTGACGGGGAGAGGAGGCGAAAGGCAAGAGAGGAGGAGGGGGGGATCCACAAACCTCCTGGATCGGCATGATGAGATTCACGATAGAAAAAAAAAAGAAAATAGAAAATAAAAGGTAATACGAGAGAACGAAAACGCTAGGAGTGACTTCAGAGGAGCATCGTGAACGAAAACGCTAGGAGTGACTTCAGAGGCAAACAAACAGTCGGGCGCAAAACTCGGCCCAACTTGATCATCGTCACTAGACCACCGGCCAAGCCCTCTCTAATCACCAGCCGAAGTGAATCCAAACAGAGGGCCACTTGCGTGGCGTTCATGGTCAGTTCTTCCCCACGCTACGCGACGACGGAGATGGCCCCAGGAGATAACAGGTAGTATTCTTAGGGACTCGTGCACGACACTGCGACCTCCTTGGATACGACCCTATTCGGCGTGATGACGTTTGGTTCGACCTGGCCCTTAAAAGATCAGGGCAAAGACCCGGTCAACCGTCGTGCTCAAGGGTCGTACCGTCGTGCTCCAAGGGTCGTGCCGTCGTGTTCCAAGGGTCGAACCGTCGTGCTCCAAGGGTCGTGCCGTTATGGTCCAAGGGTCGAACTGTCGTGCTCCAAGGATCGTACCGTCGTGCTCCAGGGTTGAACCGTCGTGCTCAAGGGTCGAACCGTCGTGCTCAAGGGTCGTACCGTCGTGCTCTAAGGTCGAACCGTCGTGTTCAGGGGTCGAACCGTCGTGCTCAAGGGTCGAACCGTCGTGCTCAGGGGTTGAACCGTCGTGCTTAAGGGTCGAACCGTCATGCTCAAGGGTTGAACCGTCGTGCTTAAGGGTCGTACCGTCGTGCTCCAACGGTCGAACCGTCGTGCTCAAGAGATTAGCCTCGTCATATTCCATTAGTCAGCCGGACTTAAAATAACCCCGCGTACGTCATCGTTTAAGTAGACTTAAGTCAAATGCAATTCAAAATTCCGTCCGATCCTGTCCCTAAAATTCCCCGAGGGCTCTTCCGATTCCTTCGCTAGCGCTGGCTAACAGCGACACACTCACACTTATTGATTAATGGTCGACGGTATATTCCTCAAAGATGTTCGTCTTAAACTGGCTAACCATCATTTCTTAAAAGCTCTTTCCCTATTGGTCAGTCGCTGGGGTGGGCAGACGTGCGCGCAAGCAGCCCTCCGATTGGGCCGTTTTAAGACAATAACTTGAGCCCCTCCCCCACGGCGAACCAACAACCCCCCCTAACCCCTCCCAAGGGCAGAGTTCGGGGGGGAGCAGTAGAGGCTACGAGTTCGTTTCACATTTTCATATCTTTACGAGGGGAGACTTAGCAGCAAACACAGAAACCCAATTAAAACTTGTGGTCGGTTCCTTAGTTGGTATTTAGGTCTAATAAAAGGAGGCGTTTTGGATTACTGACGGTCCCTCAATGTCCTAACTTGAGTTTCACTATCATCACAATGGTCATCTTGAAAGCCTACACACACACACACACACACACACACACACACACACACACACACACACACACACACATACACACACACTACGTGTGTGTATATATATTTATATATATATATATATATATATATATATATATATATATATATATATATATATATATATATATATATATATATATATATATGACAAAATTCTTGGGGGACGAAACACACATATGAAGCAACGGAGGTCAAATGCGGCACAAAAGCAAATCAAAAATGTCTCCCACTCGAGCGCATGCGCTGAGCTAGATTTCGAGAGTCTTGACGCACTGGGACCTCGAGTCGTCGGATCTACAACCATACCCTCAACAGACCCAGGGGCTATACTGCCTTCACTACCTGTGTATGTGTAAGTGTGTGTGTGTGTGTGTGTGTAAGTGTGTGTGTGCGCTGAGGGCATTTTTCTTCCAGCCTGGACGGACCTCAGTGCTTCGTTCATCCCGCGTCCGTGACAACAACACACGCCTCAGCTTTTCGAAAAATGTAAACGGGCGCTCGGCAAAAAGGGGTTTCCAGCGGCTTAGAATGATACAAGAAGATCTGAATACATCACACGGGGTTTTCCACCGCTCCTGTCAGCCCGTCACCTCTCGTTGACCTGATGCTGTCTCCCACAGCCTGGCAGTGTCCACGTAACCTCCCTGTTTTGGGCATCGACAACAGGTAATCCCTCTCCTGGGACTCCCATTCCTTCAGCCCCAATACCCATCCCCACCAGCAGCCTTAGTCTCCCGGTAATCCCCGAATCCCTCAACCCACTCATCTTCACCCCGTCATTCGACGAATCTTGACCATCCCCCAATCCTTCTCTGTGCCGAACACTCCCCTTAAATCCCTCGCTCCCAGGGTAAATCCCCATCCCTTTGCCTCCTCCAGCAGTCCATCTCCATCTACACATCACCTAGCCCTGTCCCTCACCATCCGTCGTCTCTTCACCTTACAATCCATCCCTATCCCCTGCTTTTCCCAATCCCCTTCCCCCTTCCTATTCTCGTCCGCCAAATCCCCATCCCCTTCAAGCAGCCTCATCCTCAACCTCCTTCGCCATCCCCCCCCCCCCCCCCCCCCAACACACACATACATCCTCCTTCACCTCGAGAGAGGCAATCTGATCGCAGCTTAAGCCATTGGATTTAAAACTTTCTATGAAAGACTCCAACTGATGATTACAAGGGGAGGAGGAAGAGCTGGGGAGGAGGGAGGACGGAGGGATAGAGGATAGTCTCTCTCCCACTGGGCCTAACCCATTCCTCCATCTTAATCGTCCTAAGATTTTATTAACATTTTCTTTTAAGGGCGCAATGAGGACCCGCCTCAGTTAAGTCTCTGCCATTTATCTTTTTTTTCTTTTTCTCTAGTTTCTCGAGACGCCTTACCCAAGTGCACACAGAAAAGAAAATGGACTGATGATGTATGCGGTCTTAAAGCCCGAGTCATCTATGAACAAAATTGCTATATTCCCAAGTCTCACATAAGTTACCCTTGAGAGGTGTTACAAGGTGAGTGGGGCCCGTGAAGGTGAGCGAGACTATTGAAGATCAATGGGGCTAATGAAAGTGAGGCTTCTGAATGATAGTGGGGCTAGTAGTGAGGTGTGGGAGTAGTGATCATGAGCGGGGGAATGCGAATGAGAAAAAGACACACGAGGTAAACAGAGCAAGGGGAGAGGAATCGGTGGTATGCGACATGAAGAGGAGAGGTTGAGTTTGATGAGGCGTGAGGGAAGGGGTAGAGTGAAGAGGTTGACGCTGTTGTTGTAAGTGAGGTAGGAGATCGATAACGTAAGGGGAAGGAAGAGTAGAGTATATGGTCGACAGTGTGAGGTCGGGGGACGAGGCAGAGTATCACAGTGTGTTGGAGAAGGGAGGTCTACACAGCGAGGCGGGGAAAGAGGGGATGAGTGTTGCTACTAAGGCCCAGTGAGCAGGGCGGTTCCGCACCGTCAGCAGGGTGGTCGAGGAGGAGGAGAAGGAGGGAGAGGAGGAGAAGAAGGAGGAGGAGGGGAGGAGAAGAAGGAGGAGGAGAGGGAGGGAAGCGGCGACGATGACAACGACTGGTTGGGGCGGTCTCCGGGACCCCAAGGTATTCCCATCAGTGGCCAAGAACAAAGGCAGGCCTTCTGTGGTCCACAAGAAGACCTTCTCGCCGAGACTAATCAGTTTTCGGGTGCCAATATCACGGATTCTTCAGCATCACCGGAGGACACGAGGAAAATGTACCAACAAGAACCGTTCTGGGTAGGATTCCGATCACTGTCGAGGGAAAGCACACGGATGCTTCCGCGTCCTTGTCGGGCCTTCGGGGGCCACAGGAAATGTTGCTTTCCGACCCCCAGCCGCTGTCAGTCGACCTCAGGAGCTGAGGACCAAGCATCTAAGTGCTTTATGCGTGTCTGTCTTCGGACGCTGAACGAACGATCGGCTTCAAGACCTCAGAACTACTCATCGGTCGAGAGCCTCAACTGGGTAGCGATCGGCGAGTTTCGAAGCGCCTATGGGTGTTAAAGGTCCCATGATCAGCGAGTTCCGCGGAGCCTCTGAAGTAAAAGAATTACTTGAAGAGAAAGTTCGAAAAAGCCTTAAATTCAAGGTTAAGGAACCAGTGATTAGGCGATTCCAATGATAAAGGTTTAAGGGCATAAGTCCCACTGATCAAGCCACTACCCGGGAGGGCCTCAGAAGCATAAAGGCCATGGGGGTTCTATTCAGACCAGTGAGGCCTCAAGGGCAAAAAAAAAAAAAAAAAAGGCTCAGTGATCAGCCATTCCTCTCGATGCCTCCGAAGCGAAGGGCGACCCGGGAACGAGCCAGTTTGTGTGAAGACTCAAGTAGAAGTATTACCGTGCAGGAAGTTCAAAACTAGTGATCATTCGGTAATGGAACCAGTGGTTGGTTGCGCATATGATCAACAGGGAGGGATAACCATGGATCAGAGAACCGGGTGGGGCTAGAGTGAAGGCATGGGGGTACTGATACAGACAGGAAAGGAAGGGAAAAGAAAGAGGCTAGTGATAAGACTCATGATGTGCGAAGCGAAGGAGGAAACGGAGAGAGAGTTGGAGAAAACCAAGTGTGAAGTGAGTGAGCGCGCAGAGGATACATAACTTGAGTGATCTTGGAAGTTACATTCATTGTTTTCGCTAATCGCGAGGAGTGTGAATGAAGGGCAGACGGAGTGGGTGAGGGCTGATGCACATGAAGAACATACGCTTTGAAAAAGAACATGATAGTGGTGTGAAGCTATTGAAATGAAAGAGAATCCCAAACAAGCATTAACGAGATGCATGACCAGAGGAAACATAGAATCTTGGAACTAAGTTATTACTCTGATTTTGAAGCAGGGACGCATTAGATGCATAAAATACGCTTTTAATGTATCACAGTTTGTCTAACTGGATTAACTCCTCCCAACACCTTACAGTGAATTCCATACCAAACTCTCGTTACTCCCAGGGACATTAATCATCCATCCTACGTTTTCCCTTTCTGCCCCTAGGCCCCTTCTGTTCTCCGATCTCTCCTCCGCCCTTTCCCATCCCTCTCCGTCTTATCCTTTCTTCCTTCCCCTCGTTGTATCCTCCATTCCCTTTGCCATCTTCAATAGTCCTCTTCCTTCTCCTCAAAACCACATTTGCCCTTGATATCCCTCCTCTCGTTCCCTCCGCCTCCGTCCCTCCCCTTCGAGGCCTCCTCCCGTCCTAACTAATCTCCCTGCAACAACCAAACAATTTCCTTCCCGTCTAAATCCGCATTTCGCCCCAAAAAGCGGCCGCCTCGCCAGCGACCGCTGGCCCCGTCAGGGTTGCCCTGTGCCCGCTATGTGATTGGGCCAATTAAACGCTCCTTCCCCAATATCTGCGCCAGTTTTCTATCGAGTTTGTAAGACGAAAGAGAAGCCGTAGGGGGTGTGCCTTACGACGTGGGAGATGTAGCGGGAGGGAGGGGTTAGGGGAGTGGGAGAGTGAGGGAAGGATGAGAGGAGGGGTGGGGTGCACATGGAGAACCAGGGAATGATGCTGGGGAGAATATGTCGGACTGGTGTGGATGGTATGTGTATGTGGATGGCTGGCTGGCTGGTTGGTTGGTGGATGATGGGAGACGAGTCAGCATGGATGTGACGTGGTAAACGGGAATGGTTGTGTGGCAAGACATGAAAGGTGGTGGTTCCGATCGGTTCTGTGTGATGATGGAGGTTGAGATCAGGGATGGAAGTCATTGGGAACATGGAAGGGAAGACGGTGAGCTATGTAGAAGGAAGACGTAGCAGAGAAAAAATAATGATGGTCCCTCTATCTCTCCTTTTCCCATTTTTTTCCTTCTCTCTCTCTCTCTCTCTCTCTCTCTCTCTCTCTCTCTCTCTCTCTCTCTCTCTCTCACTTACTCTCCTCCTCCTCCTTCTTCTTCTTATCTTTCTCTGTCTCTCAACCATTCTCCCTCAATTCCCATCCTTCACCCAGCGTCACATTTCAGCTGTCTCCCTGCCTGGCCGAGCATTTTACGAGGCTCCTATAATCGACAAGAATATCAGATCAATGACAGTTCAAACACCATTATAGAAGCGATGCATTTAAAATAGGCACACTGCCCGTCTTGCCACATCCGGGGCTCTAGCTGACAACTCCCATAGCTGCCAGAGAGAGAGAGAGAGAGAGAGAGAGAGAGAGAGAGAGAGAGAGAGAGAGAGAGAGAGAGAGAGAGAGAGAGCACATCTCACACTCGGAAGCGTTTAGCTTACGTTAGCTTTCCAGCTAAAATATCTTTCTACTGTTTCCTTTTCGGTGAGATTTTCCTGAGGGAGGAAACTGGCTTTTGTGATCTCTTTCTTGGTGTGTGTGTGTGTGTGTGTGTGTGTGTGTGTGTGTGTGTGTGTGTGTGTGTGTGTGTGTGTGTGTATAGTGTTAATTCTTATCTTTGTCCTGCGAATATTTAGCTTTGAGCTTAAAGCTTAGCTGAACTACAAACGACTAACATGCATATAACAACGAGGAACTATATAAATGGATAGCTTTGAGCAAACGATGTTTGGCTTCGCTCCTATGGTTGCTTAGCTCTGACATACGAATGGTTAGCTTCGTGCTCAGCTTACCATATAGCTTTAAAAAGTAAGCTTCAAACAACAACTGCTTAGTACTAAGCTGGGACTGGTCATCACTTCTGCTATACTGTAAGCGCTCAAGCTTCAAGCTCCTAAGCATTCAAGCTTCAAACTCGTAAGTACTCAAGCTTCAAACTCGTAATTACTCAAGCTTCAAACTCGTAAGTACTCAAGCTTCAAACTCGTAATTACTCAAGCTTCAAACTCCTAACTTTTCCGTCACTAATTCTCAGCTTGAGCGCTGCGGCATCGCTCGAGCTTTACCTTTCAAGCTTGCTTTATTATTGTCCCAAATCAAGTGTTTCTTCATAGTTTTCATTTCAAGCGGAATAAAAGATAAAAGAAAAAAAAAAAAATTGAATGGAAAAGTTCTTTCACCACCCCCTTTCCCCCTTCACCCCCTCGCCCTTAATTTCGAGCGATGAAAATGATCGAATATCCTCCTTCAAAAACAAGAACAGGGGGGGGGGGCGACATTTCTCCCCTCCCCCCTCATGGGGGAAACATATCCGATGCTTCAAACCGGTTCCGTCCCGCATAAACATCTCGACAACCTTCTCCTCTCTGAGCCTCCTGGAGACAAAAGAAAGCCGATTGAAAATACAGAAACAGAATCCTTTTGATGAAGAATCTAAGCCAAAGACCTTAGAACTCCCGCTCTACCTTCCCTTCCCCCACCCACCTCTCCTTCTCCCCCCCCCACTCCCGAGGATAATGACGTATTTTGGCGATGGTGTGCGTGTGTGTGTGTGTGTGTGTGTGTGTGTGTGTGTGTGTGTGTGTGTGTGTGTGTGTGTGTGCGCGTCGCGCTGGTCTTTGAAGTCGCTGGTTTCAGAACCTATGAATGTGTTTTTCTTTCGACTATAAACGAGGAGGGGGAGGAGCGTTTTTTTTCTTTCTTTTTTTAAATATTCGCATGGATTTTTCTCTCTCCCTCAAAGAGACTGTAGAACAACAGCACAGGATCCGACGGTACCAGAGGAGACGACGTGACTTCGGCGTTAACCGAGGGAGGAACGTGACTTCGGAGGTAACAAAGGAGGGAACGTGGCTGCGTAGGTTACAGACAGAGGGAACGTGACTGCTTATGTAACAAAGGAAGGAACGTGACTTCGAAGGTTACCAAAGGAAGGAACGTGACTTCGTAGGTTACCAAAGGAAGGAACGTGACTTCGAAGGTTACCAAAGGAAGGAACGTTACTTCGAAGGTTACCAAAGGAAGGTACGTTACTTCGAAGGTTACCAAAGGAAGGTACGTTACTTCGAAGGTTACCAAAGGAAGGAACGTGACTTCGAGGGTTACCAAAGGAAGGAACGTGACTTCGAAGGCTACCAAAGGAAGGAACGTGACTTCGTAGGCAACAGAGGAAGGAACATGACTTCAGGGACGGAACATAGAAAGGGACTTTATCTATGGGACGGAAACTTCTGTGAGGAGATGGCCTCCTCCCTTTGTCTATTCAACAAAATAAAACCCACGAAAAGTTACACGCCTTCCACTGTGGGTCGCTTACAGAACTAGAAAGTATACATGGTCTTACACTCTTCAGCAAGGTGAGAATCATGGACATCAATGCCTCACGTAAGACACTACCTGGAAAAGAAAGAAAACCGGAGTTAATATAAAATGATCGCACGTTTACCTGAAGAAATAATTTACAGAGCAAAGCAACAAAGAAATTCTTTATCTCCCTCTGTTATTAGAAGGCGTACAGGACGATCCATTCCTGAAAACCCGGCCTCTCGCTACACAGGAACAATTACGTGCTAACAACCATTCCAGCAAACGTAAAAGAAGCGCTATAATTTTACTCGAAACATCAAAGAAAAAAGAATAAATAGCTGAAACCCTTATAGTTGAGATCACACACACACACACACACACACACACACCGCGACGTCATCCTCCCGACCCTCCTCTTCAACCCCAACAGACTCCCCCGATTCCTCGACCTCCTTTACGCTTCCAGATCTTCTTTTCCCCCGCCTCCCTATCCCTTCCACTCTCCCCTCCCCCCCGCTCTCCCCTCGAGCAGAGCCAAGAGCCCCCCCAACATCCTCCCCCCCCCCTCCCCAGACCATTTCTCCTCCCTTTACGCCTACTGACCCCACCAATAAGACCGACCCCCCCCCACCACACCATCATTCCCCTCCCTCTCCCTCCCTCCCTCCCTCTTCATCATCCTCTCTACTCCCTCTCCCCAGAACCCGGGGACACCCACCCCCTCTAGCACGTACACCTTCCATATCCTCCGACAAGTCTGCGCAATGCAAGGCTTCCAGAATGTCTCTGGCTTTCACACTACCGTTTCCTGGAAGCTGGAACACATACCTCCCAACAGCTTTGTAGCGAAAAAAAAAAAAGCAAAACAAATAATAGCAACAGGCAATGGTAGTCATGTCAACATTAGCCAACGTTAAGTTTCGACGTACAATACATTACCAAGACAAAAAAGTCGGTTTCATAAAATCATATATTCCCACAAATCACCCTCAGGTACTGCATACAACAGCTTCAGACATGAAAAAAGAAAGTCCAATTCGCGTGTGAAGTTGGCATGCCTATAGTGTGTGTGTGTGTGTGTGTGAGGAGGGAGGTTGGCAGCACTGGGTTATGGGACTACACATCGTACGTGTGGCAGGTCGGATTCCCGCCACTTGTCAATTGTTTACTCACGGGCTTACGGCGGAGTGCCCAAATCTCCATTTTTCATACTAACTGCTTCCATTTCAGACGCTAACGTTTCTCTCTCTCTCTCTCTCTCTCTCTCTCTCTCTCTCTCGACGCAAGCTGCTCAGCTCAGAGGAAACAGTCAGTCAGTCAGTAAAGTCCTCTCCCTCCCTCCCACAACCTCCAGAGGTGGGGTAGCCCGCCGTAACATCAGTTCGACGGTTAACCGTCCAACACGAATAGCAATACTCTCACCCCCCCCCCCCCCCCCCCCCCGAGGGAACTATCCACCGGGGAGAGAAACGTCGTTCCCCGCTAATAGCGTGACGTACGCATGAACGAACGCCAACGAATACGGTCCTTAGCGTCCGTCGATAAGAGGAGAGGAAGCTGGCAAAACGTCGCCTCTCACAGTCTAAGTCACACAGACTGCCATGTGTTGCGATCGTTTTTTACCCCCATTTCTTCCCGCTGCCCTGTGTGGCGGGGTGGCGGCAGGAATGGATGAAGGCAGCATGTACGAATATGTACATGTGTATATATGTATATGTCTGTGTATATACATGGATGTATGCGTTGAAATGTATAGGTATGTATATATGCGTGTGTGGGCGTTTATGTATATACATGTGAATGTGGGTGGGTTGGGACATTCTTTCGTCTGTTTCCTTGCGCTACCTCGCAAACGAGGGAGACAGCGACAAAGCAAAATAATAATAATAACAATAATATATATATTCAAGAAGAAATTAAACTACCCCTTTTTACGTGCTCTTCATTGTCCGCCTGCGTCTACTCAGTCACCTAAAATCATTTTCAACTCACACAAAGTTAACACCAGGAGCCCGGCCCTGAGCGCAGAGAGTACGTGTCCTCGTCGTCGCGCGATCGTTTTCGTCTACAGCCGCGTCGTGAGGAGGTGGTGGTGGCGTCAACGTCGGCTCCCACAGCCAGTGATATATAGTTCACGGGAAATCATCACAAACATCGACCTCCAGCGAGTGACCTCGGCGACGAACGTGGTTGGACGCCCTCTCGCCGTCCCCCTTCTGTGGGGAGCGTACTGCCGGGCGGCGGGCGTGCGTGTACCTACGCGATAAAGATGAGGATCGCCGATATATCCAATCTCAGTACGGCGTCAGGATCACCCTCACTCCCTCCCCCCTTACGTTCTCCTAGTCCCTCCTCCTCCTCCTCCATTGAGGCTGTTACATCATCAAGTTGACACGATTTTCGAAAGTTGAAGAAGGTTGCGATATTCTTTTTTTTCTTTGAAAAGAGCCAGATGGCAAGACTTAACAAGCCTTCCATGTCATATATATATATATATATATATATATATATATATATATATATATATATATATATATATATATATATCCCATTGAGGTCTATCATCCGAAATGACCTGGATTCCGGGTCACCTTCTGTTCAGGTGGCTGAATGACGAAGTCCAGCATGTAGTAAATGAAAAGCTTTTTCCACTAACTCGTTTGGACTAATGACGTCGACGCTCTTCCTACTGGGTGGGTGGGGGGTCGTCGTCACGCTAACTAGCTACCAGCAGCAGCAGCAGCAGCAGTAGTTGCATTTAAAAGTTCAAAACCTTGGCGATCTGAGGGTTCACGACTGGACGTGGTTTAAAACACTGACCGCAAAATTGGCTTGACTAACATCGCACATCCTGTGCCACATCTGTCCACATCACGAACGACCCGAAAACGTCTGAATTCATCTCGCATTTGAGCGAGAGGACACGTCCGCACATGTACATAAATCTGTACATCAGAATGTCCGAACAATCGCTTTATTTGTACAACACACGGCTGAACAATCAAACATTTGTACAGTGGCGTGTCTTTAACAACCGCTTGTTTGCACTAAGAGGATATCTGCACAACGAAATGTCTGAGCCATCACGTATTTGTACAAGGGCACGTTCTGAGGAACCGCACGTTCGTACAACACTGTACGCTACCACAACCACATTACGCACACCTGCGCATCGCCTCCTTTAAACACCGACGCTTTCGCGCAACCACCGCACGGGTGAACCGATGAACAACTGAACAACAGATCCCCTTACGGTCGATGGAACCGTGTCTGGCTATATCTCTAACCCATCACCTGAGGGTTGGGTGGGGGAAGTAATTGCTGTCCCCAACACTGTGTCACCACCAAACGACACCTGTTACCCGAACACCTGCGGAAGCCCCAGGGTAATTTCTACATTCTGTTCTCTCTCTCAACTCCTCCTTCCTTTCACCCGAGTTAACTGAGGGAGGTGGGTCACCCGAGTTGGCCTCGACTGAGGGAGGTGGGGTGGGCAGGTTTACCCTCTGACATACCGGTAGCTCACTACAATAAAGGATCATTATTCAGTTCGTCAGACATTTTAAACCATAGGAACGTTCACCAAAAGCTGTCATAAACACACACACACACACACACACACACACAATATATATACTACGTCGGTCTTTAGGAAAGGCACAACGCTGAGACTCGAAAGGCGACAAATTTGATGAAGAAGGCGTCAATCTTTGGAAACTTTAAGCTGAGAGTAAGAGCTTTTTTTTTCCCACTTGGTAAAACATCATTTACCTTCACTTTACCAGAACAGAGACACATCTAACGTGACTAAGAACGACAAAGGAACCTTTTTTTTTTTCTTTGGTATAAATACTGGCTCAACTGCGTTTAACTTCCCAAAAGGCTTACAACGTGACGGGCGTTAAATCACACAAAACACACCGTTAAACGCGACTAAACACCGTTGAACTTGGCACAACGTCGCCAAATCTTTAAAGCCAGCTTTAAATCTATATAAAAATGACACAAACTACTAAAGAAAACGCCATAAAATGTCACAGAGCTACGATGAACATTAGCACAAAGCTGCTACACTCGACCATTGAACCGAGAACTAGGAAGAATGGTTTTAAATGTGAAGGGGAGAGACTTGTTAAAATCGACTAACGAGCGTTGAACGACGAGTTAACTCGGCAAGACATCGTTAACCAGGCACAAGAGCATACACAGAAACACACACACACACACACACACGACGGGGGAAACAACTAAACTTAGGAGCCAACTTTAAATACATAACACAAAGCTGAAATGTCCAAGACAACATTTATGCTGTGTGTATAAAAAAAAAAAAAACGTTCCGGAAATGAGCAATCTGAGTAAAAATAATACGATGTATAGAAAAATAGCTTCATGCTTAACAAATTACCTTCATAGCGAAGAATATATACATACATACATACATACATATATATATATATATTTCTTTTTTTCTTTCAAACTATTCGCCATTTCCCGCATTAGCGAGGTAGCGTTAAGAACAGAGGACTGGGCCTTTGAGGGAATACCCTCACCTGGCCCAATTCTCTGTTCCTTCTTTTGGAAAATTAAAAAAAATAAAACGAGAGGGGAGGATTTCCAGCCCCCCGCTCCCTCCCCTTTTAGTCGCCTTCTACGACACGCAGGGAATACGTGGGAAGTACTCTTAATCCCCTATCCCCAGGGATATATATATATATATATATATATATATATATATATATATATATATATAGAGAGAGAGAGAGAGAGAGAGAGAGAGAGAGAGAGAGAGGGGGGGGCTTCTGCAAAGCGGAGAACTTTCTTTTCCCCCTCCACGGGGGGATACGCGCTCCCGGTAAGCCAAGATGGAAAATCACACGGCCCCACATTTTGCGTCAAGAAGGAGTGAGGGAGGGTGGCTGAACTGCCCGCCCCTTCTTGCACACGTCCCAGACCCTCCTAGACTTGCCTTCCAAGATGGAATAAATGGGGTAAATATTTGCCTAATGGCAGAGATGAGGCCGCCTCCATCCCCGGTCTAGCTATGGAGGAGGAGGAGGAGGAAGAGGAGGAGGAGGAGATGGGAAACTTAGCCAGACTGCTGGTAGATGGCGTCAAGAGCAGAGCTTGGCGTCGGTGTATGTGGAAACACTGGCTTTGATGGAGGTTAAGGAGACAAGCCAACACCGCGCCATGCGCCATGCGCCATGCACGGAGGACTGAATAACAACACGCGTGTGTGTAATGAGTGATAGATATAGGAGCCGTAGAAAGCGATCGTACGGCAGACAGAGACACTGGTGGCGTAAGAGACAAAGAAAGGTGTGTGTGTGTGTGTGTGTGTGTGTGTGCAAAAACAGGTGTTGTAAGCATGAGAGAAATACATACAAAGAACACTGTCATGTCCTAAAGTAATTCAAGGGACGGGTAACCCTGAGGAACAAAAGAAAACCCCGAGGAGAAAATAATTAGACGAAGGAGAAAGAATGTGTTGCCCCTCACACAAAGAAATTTACATCTACCTAACTTACTAACTTGGAGTCCGACCGTGCCACTCCAAAGGACTGATGGCCTAGCCACTTATACCCATGGGTCCGTACCGTCGTGCTCAAGGGTCGTACCGTCGTGCTCAAGGGTCGTATTGTCGTGCTCAAGGGTCGTACCTTCGTACTCAAGGGTCGTATTGTCGTGCTCAAGGGTCGTACCTTCGTGCTCAAGGGTCGTGCCGTCGTGCACAAGGGTGGTACTGTTGTGCACAAGGGTCGTACCTTCGTGCTCAAGGGTCGTACCGTCGTGTTTGAGGGTAGTACAGCCGTGCTTAAGTGGGTTCAAAATACCTTCACAAAATTATTGACTAAAAACATATGAACAGCATATGCGAAACAGGAAGAAAACTCCAGGGAAGGAAGGAAAAAAGAGAAAACACAAAGGCGTCCATAAACATACATAAAACAACAGATATAACCATCATATTCCTTATGTCGATGGTGCGAAATGCTGAACCTAGTGTCTCCAGTATAGTGTATACTGGCGGAACACTAACTCATGATGGGGGGAAGAAAAGCATGATCAAAGTGACACCCACCACTGAAGAGAGAGAGATCAAGCAACACAAAACCCGCCCAGAGAGAGAGAGAGAGAGAGAGAGAGAGAGAGAGAGAGAGAGAGAGAGAGAGAGAGAGAGAGAGAGAGAGAGAGAGAGAGAGAGAGAGAGCAAAAGAAAAAGCTATTAAGAACCCATGTCCAACAAAGAAACAATGAGGAACCGAGACACCAGCAACAAAAAAAGGAACCAAGGCCAGTGTAATTGTTCCAGCGAAGCAAACAATAATGCAACAAGAAATACAACATGCTCGTAAAAAAGAGAGAGAGAGAGAGTGCTCCCTCCCAACCTCATCCCCCACCTCCCCTATCTTCGACCCCCCCCCCCCTTTCCTTCTCCTCCTCCTCCCTCGTCCCCTCAACACCAGTTCCCACATCGGAGGGGAGAGGGGGGAGGGCGGGTCTATATACGAGGTCTGATCCAGGGTAGGGAGAGGGCAGTGCCCGCGAAGATCAAAAGACTGAAAAATGATAGAAAAAAAAATTGAAAGGAATCGGAAGGGAAACACGAGGCTCAAGGCCCAGTGCGAGACAGCTACGCGAGAGAGTGACAAATGGTCGGGGGTCTTCGCAAAGTATATTCAGGAGCGCGGCGGTGACTCCCGGTGCCACACGAAGACAATGGGGCGAGGAGACGCCACCGCTGTCGCAAGAGGCGTTGGTGAATATGTGTATACACAACTTACTTGTACTGAGGCGTACGCAAACACACACACACACACACACACACACACACACACACACACACACACACACACACACACACACACAAACACACATACACACACACTAGAGAGAGAGAGAGAGAGAGAGAGAGAGAGAGAGAGAGAGAGAGAGAGAGAGAGAGTGTTCAAGGGGTCGCTGGAAGAAGATAAACACGCCAAAGGGAGGTAGAAGAGGCGAGTCTGGAGGCTTTACTGAACGACAGATCCGTGTCCCTGACGAGCGCGGGCTGTAAAATACTGGAGAAAAAAAAGATAAATCGGAAAAGCAATAGGACGACCAACAGCAAAGAGGTAATTGCCTGTGCGAGAGATAACGCGATTTTCGAGAAGGGACGAGACATGCGTAATAAACCTCTTCGAACTTCTAGGAGAGGGTGACCTTCGTCTTGGGACAGCGGGACGTTTGGGCGCCCCGCGCTTACCTGGAATACAGGAGAGCAAAGTGCCACTGCTTCATACAGGAGGTTGAGGAAGGAGCTTCGTTACACGGCCAGGAATATGAGAGGGAGCCTCCTTCGAAGGAGAGAAAAAATTGTTTCAGTGGGACACACGTCTGAGACGCTTCCTCGAAACGGGTTGAGGAGGGGGTATCTTTGGGGTGCGGGGTGTCATGCCCGTTCTCCTTGATCTGCGTAAATGACTCCCCGGAAATATACTGAATCATACCTGAATACGTATGCTGATGATGCCAAGATAACGGGGGAAGAAGCAAAAGAGTGGCGGGGAACTGCATCAGATTACAAGGGAATCTAAACAAATTCCAAAGTTGGCCTGATGTGTGGCTGACGAAACTATACCCGACTAAATGCAAAGTGAAGAGGATGGGATACCTTGAGAGAAGGCCTTGATACGAATATCATGTAGAAGGGGGTCTGTGTATGGAGGAGGGGGGCCGTGGGAGTCTAAAATGAATTATGGCCGTTTCCAGGCAGCTGTCGTAAAAGTTTATTCTTGAGACTTACTGTCGTCCACTGGCTAATACTAGAATCGCACTTTAGCACGTGGATATCAATACATTTTGTGAACCATTTCAGCTCTAAATAACGCCAAAACTTTATATATATATATATATATATATATATATATATATATATATATATATATATATATATATATATATATATATATATATCATGCTTTTCAAGTCCGGTCACTGCATTAAAAAAGCACTGAGAACTAACAGAGAAGGTCCAGAGGAGGGCAAAAAAGACGTTGCTAGAGAATTTATTGAGTTCAAAGCTATAGTGAGAGGACAGAGGCCATAAAGTTGTCCGACATGGATGACAGATGAGCAATGGATGATACGACCGTAACTTTCACGATCTTTTAAACCGGTTTGATGACGTCGACGGGAATGGACTGAGTCATGAAACTGTGGACATGGACGACACTGAACGGGACCCCAACAATACAAACAGGTAACTGGACACACACACACACACACACACACACACACACACAGTAACACCAGCACCACCCAAGCCGTTCACCACCACCATCATCGCCAACAAGTCACCATCACCATCATCGCCAACACGTCACCACCACCATCACCACCGCCGCTGCCGCTGCTGTCACACACCAATCTTCCAAAGCGAGGGGTGAGGGTGGTGGAAGAGGGAGACGGGTGGGTGGGGACCGAGTTCCGGCACTCCCCCGCTAACCGATGGCGAAGCTGCCAATATTTTCGGGCGGAGGTTGTAGGAAGAAGCGCCTCTGGTGGCAGTAAGAACCATTATCATAACAATGGACGGGTAATGACTCCTCCTCCTCCTCCACCCTCTCCCAACCTCTCTCTCTCTCTCTCTCTCTCTCTCTCTCTCTCTCTCTCTCTCTCTCTCTCTCTCACCGGGCAGCCCCTTCATCAACCCTCAACCCCCACACTAATCATCCAGTGCGGAAGTAGTAGACGGGAAGGGCTTGGGATAACGAGAGGAGAGAGAGAGAGAGAGAGAGAGAGAGAGAGAGAGAGAGAGAGAGAGAGAGAGAGAGAGAGAGAGAGAGAGAGTCGTCATGACACACGACCTCACAGACGGTAAAAACCACAACAATCATTCCCGTCGTCTCAGTAAATTCCCTGACCACGGGACGGCAGCATCGCGTCTTCGTGTCCGTCCCGTGAACTTGTATTCTTTTTCTTTAAATAAATTCAAATATTACGGCAATTGGATAATGAGGGGGGGCAGTTAGGTAGTTGATGTGAGGTCGAGGACGACGGGGTGGTGGGTGTAAGGGGTAAGGAACGAGGCGTCGGCGGAGAACCAGACTCTCCTGCCACTGTAATTAACTCTTGACGTGATATAAAATACAAGTTTAATTACTGCAGGAGAACTGCCTCTCTCCCTCCCCCACACCTCCTTCCTAATCTATGCAACCCTCGCTCCAATTTCTTTCCTTTTCTCAATGCCACAATGGCTATCGAGTAAATAACGAAGCTTAAAAGATGAGAATCATACTCAAGAACCCTACGAGCACACAGTAACAAGGGAGACATTCATGTACAACCTCAAAACACGGAGAGTTGGGAAATACAATGGGAGACATAATACATACACAACTTCGAGAACAACTCCATTCCCATTTGACAATGCAACTAATACCTTCCTCACGGCTCCCGAAACACTCACAGAACGGTCTAATCTCCAGACAAACGAACACACACACACACACACACACACACACACACACACACACACACACACACACATACACGCGCGCGCGCGCGCACCCTCCCTTCTCCCAACCTGACAAATTACCCTTCCTCGTACAAAGCCACACACAAGAAGGACACAGAGTAACACAATCCTTGACTACAATTGTTAGGAAGTCCTCGGGAGTCACCAGGTTAATAATTCACATCCAGTCATCACACTTGCTGCTCGATGAATAAACAAAGAGAAACATTATACCGAGAAAAAAATAAAAACCTAAGAATAAAGAAACACACCAGCAGATCTTGGCCTGTCCTTGGCCAACAGAGCCAAGCGAGAGGGAGAGTGGGAGGGAGGCTGGGTGGCTGGCTGGCGCACACGAGTAATTACAACTTCACCCCAACTGAGAGACAAGCATCAGAAACACAACCAACGTCAGAAACATCGTGTCTCATCCCGTCTATCCAACCTCCTCTTCCTCCTCCTCCTTCTCCAAACGTATCCTGCCTGCCCATCCCCCACGCGTGCATCCTGCCTCCCCATTCTTCCCCTACACGTCCGGTCCCCTCGGCCTCCCATCCAACACGTGCCGTCCCGTTCTCCTTCACATATCCTGCCTCCAGATCCTTCACGCAGTCACATGAATACGATCCTTCGCTCGAGGGTCGGTTCACAGGGGAGGCGCCTCTGTCGAATGAGAATGTTCACATCCCAGGGGACAAAACACTCGCCCTTTCCATCTAATCAACCAACTAAACTCCCGTCCAACCAGTGCCATTATGACCAAACAACCCATCCTCTCCTTTCTAACCCTCCCACACAATACCATCCTTCCCACACCAGCCCGAACGCACGCACACACACACATTCACACAAAAAACAACGATCCCCCCCCCCCGCCTCCCCCGCGCCAAAACGCAAGAAGAGCAGCGGGACATGTGTGCGTCAGGCCAGTGTAATCACGGGAATCCTTCCACCCGACATAACAATGGCCGACCACTTTTTGCTTTGGGGGATGGAGGGAGTGTGGGGGTGTCGGCGACTCAGCCCGTCCGAGAGTCTTGCCACGATAATTGGCGTTTGATTCGCTCTCTCCTCCTCACCCCTCCACCACGTGAGCTGGAGGTGATAATTCTGCGGCATTCTACACGGGTTCCCCGCCCATAAACACCTGTTAACAGCCACACCACCACCGCCACCCACCGATCCACCCCCACCAATCCCGCGCCTACTAACCACACCACCACTCCCCACCACACTCCTCCCCCTCCAACACCAAGCCCTACCCCATCTACCCCTCCCCCGCTCCCGGGGCGGACGGCCTCGATCCCACAGCACCCTCCGCCGTCGATGGTTCCCGATAAGGGGCGAGTGGACCCATAAATTCAACAGGAAGATATATGTGCTACGAGATCCAACACCGTGCCCACACCTTCACCCTCCCCCTCTCTCTATCTCCTTCTCTCTCCCCCCCCTGCCATTAAAGAAACATTAAACTATCATTAAAAACCTAATGTGTACATCCACACCACTACACTACACACACACACACACACACACACACACACACACACACACACACACACAGCGCCTGCGAGCGATCTGTCATCTCCATTCACACCCTCTCATAACACACACCCCGCCCCCCAGCACCAACCACCCTACCTGACACCTCTCCATAAAGTGTTGTATTCGATCCCACTGTAGCGATGTCTCTCCACTGGGTCGTAGAGGTTTGAAGTGACTCTCTCTCTCTCTCTCTCTCTCTCTCTCTCTCTCTCTCTCTCTCTCTCTCTCTCTCTCTCTCTCTCTCTCTTAAATACCGCTCGTCATCTATCTCGATCAAATATCACTTAATCTCTAGAGCAAGATTCAGCCGACCTGACACAATCAATTGGCCAAGGAAGGTCAGGTCTCTGCGGAAGCTCCGTCGAAATGTTCTCTTGAAAAGTGGCCGAAGCTTCAAGCTTTTTTGCCACCTTCTTCTTGCGAGCGACGATGCGGTCCTTGAGCACGACATGGCCTTGATTGAGCTTGGCCCTTTAAAGGGTCCGGTCAAAGGTCAGGACATATTCAGGAAGGTCGTCGACTCGTACACATGGGGAAGTACATATGAACTACGACGATACGCTATGTGAAGGTTAGGTTAGTTGTATGTACGCTTTGTTAGGCCAGACCTGCTTTGTTAGGCTAGACCTGCTCTGTTAGGCCAGACCTGCTTTGTTAGGCCAGACCTGCTCTGTTAGGGCAGACCTGCTTTGTTAGGCCAGACCTGCTTTGTTAGGCTAGACCTGCTCTGTTAGGCCAGACCTGCTTTGTTAGGCCAGACCTGCTTTGTTAGGCCAGACCTGCTCTGTTAGGCCAGACCTGCTCTGTTACGCCAGACCTGCTTTGTTAGACCAGTGTTGCTGGCAAAAAGAAAAAAATAAAGCCTGTCAAAAATGTATAATCGTTCATGAAATAATACAACAGATAAAGTAAAATCAATTATCCTCAACAAAAACAACAACAACAACAACAACAATAATAATAATAATAATAATAATAATAATAATAATAACAATAATCTTTTTTTCATACTTGATCCCTGTTTCCTGCGTTAGCAAGGTAGCGCCAGGAACAAAGAAAGGCCGCATCCGCTCACGTAATAATAATAATAATAATAATAATAATAATAATAATAATAATAACAACAACAATAATAATAATCTGGAATTCCCACGCTTGAATACAAAAAAAAAAAATCTCCGTGTTATTTTCTAACGATGCAAATTACCAACTCTGTTCCTTAAAGTTCTGCTCAAAAGAAAAAAATACCCAAACTAACTCGTCATTTTCAACCAGAATTTCTTCACTCCGAATCGCATTTCGGATCGAAATTAGTACTGTCCAATACTCATTACCCCTTCGAAAACAGAGAGGAAAAGGATATAAACTGCCATCCTCCTCCCATCTATCACACGCACGCTGCCCTATGTAAATAAACCAATAAAAACCGGCCGAAAAACAGCAGTTAAAAAGTCATCAAAACAGCGGCCGTACAGCGCAATGTCCCATCCCTCATGCACGCCAGGCAGCGGTGCATAATCTCCACACGCCACCCCCTCCCACCCTGAGCCACGTTCTCGTACCGCAGCCCATCACTTGAATTCATGCCAGAGAGGGGAATGAATGAATTCGCGGAGGCATTATGTATGCCTTGCTTTAGGGGGGAATTTAAATGAGGCATTAGTTCTTAGAACAACATTGTTCCACGGACAATTATAAATGAAAAGGCAAGAGGCAAGATGAGCAAGTCTAGGGAAGAGATTGAGGAGGTTAGAGTGAGAGCTGGGAACACACAGTGATGATAAACATACGATACTTAAAAAGACTTTGATGAAAAAAGATTAGGATATATATATATATATATATATATATATATATATATATATATATATATATATATATATATATATATATATATATATATATATATAAAAGAAAGACATTTTCTGATCTTTCTTTAACAAGAGGGACTCAGACGACAGGTTAGGGACGACGTCGACTCCCAACAAACAGATTCCTAAAGCTTATTTTTCTACTGAATATACATCACATTGATGCTTCCTATTCACTTCGATCCCTCCTCATTACTTCACATTTGCTCCGGTATGAAATGCATCAACCCATGTGTCAGAAAAACTTTGGAGTCTGTTTATGTCCCCTTGTAAATTCATGCCATCCTTCTAGGTCTTTACGTCCCTCATGGGCTTACCATCATCCGCAAACACAATGAGGTAGAAGTTTAATCCCTCTGGAAAGCCATACACGAAGAGGTATGGTCCCAGAACAGAGCCGTACGGCACACCCATTTCAAGCGGGTGCTTCTGAATTGCTTCCTTTCGATCCTTTCCACTTAGTTAATCTTCAATCCATCGAAGGATTCTTCCTCTTATTCCTATCTGCAAATCCAGCTTTTATACCATGCTCTTATGTGGGACAGTGTCAAATGCTCTCTGGCAGTCGAAGAAAAAAAAAATCCACCCAGCCTTGTCTTGTCTAAAACAGAGCTCACTCTCACGTAGAAATCTACGTGGTTCGTTACCCATGACATCCTCGCCTGGAACTGTGTTGTCTCTCACTCAGGCAGGTTCCTATCTGCAAGGAATCACCCACTTACTCTCAGATCTTTCCCAGTTGCTTACATATCACACCCGTCAGGGAGACCACGCTGCAATCCAACGCGTCTACCCATTCTCCTTCCTTGGACAAAGGGAATGATGTTTGCCTTCTTCCTCTTATATATGTTTCATTCAAACTGCTCTCTCTCTCTCTCTCTCTCTCTCTCTCTCTCTCTCTCTCTCTCTCTCTCTCTCCCTTGCCATACTCAGGGCCGCCGCTCCACTCCCCCCCCCTCTCGTTAGTATGCCGTAGGGCGCGAGGTCCCCGCTGTGTGACACTCTCCAACAACTTCCTCCTTCCACCACCTCTCCCCCCACACCACCACCCCCTTCTGTCTTCCCTGATCGTCTTCCTTTCCCAAATCTGGCCTGATTTTTCATCCTCCCCCTCTCCTATCTTCCCTAACATTCCTCCTCCCGTGATTCTCCATCTTCCCCTCTCTCTCTCTCTCTCTCTCTCTCTCTCTCTCTCTCTCTCTCTCTCTCTCTCTCTCTCTCTCTCTCTCTCTCTCTCTCTTCCCTGGTTTAACTCCTTGTCTCTGTCTCCTCTTAATCTCCTTCCTTGTCTCTATATCCTCTCATCTTCCTCCCTCCCTCTATCTTGCAGGATCTTCGCCCATCCCCCATATGATCTTTCTCATCTACTTTCCCTTCGAGGATCTTCCTCCTTACCCATAACCTTCCCTGATCTCCCTCCATCCCTCTATCTTCCTGATATTTCTCTTCTATCTTCTCTGTCTCTCCCTTCCTCCCTCTTATATCCCTGATCTTCCTCCTGACACCCTACGCATCTTTCTTTACTCCCCTTGATCTCGTCAAACACGTATTCCTCATCACCATTCTCACGTGCCATCAACTCATCCTCACTAATTCCTCACTTATATCATTAAGGAATAGAATGGGAAATTATCATTATCCTTAACACTCGCACGTTCCAGTTAACGTACCTGTTGTATCTGTTGGTCCTTGTCTGTTTAACAGTTACTTAATCTTTTTTTTTCTATTTCTAACTTGCATGACAAATCCTGTCTAACATCAACATATCTTTAGCTGTCTGTTTCCCCCTTTTCCCTTTTATCATCAAATATCCCTTCTCGCTCATCATCATCAGGGTTTGCTGATGGACACACACACACACACACACACACACACACACAAACAAGCGGCCCGCGCCGACGCGAGGATCGAACACGCGTCATTAGGTATTCCCATCGCGTCCAGCACCAGAGCAGCAAGTGGTCAGAGATAACCCTCTCGGTTGTCCAAGATGGTCGTCCCATAACTGTCTGATGGGCAGTACGGTCATCAGCCGGTCATCTCCTCTCCCGAAGTAAGGTCCTCCGACGAGGGCCTGACGAAGACGCACGTCTCTCGATATCGACCGGTGTGTGTTGTTCACGCCTGATGAAACGGCGTTGAAGGTCCGGCGCCTCTGCTCTGCAGTCGCCAACAAACTTCGCCTCATCGGCTTACAACCACAACCACCCACACCCAACCACAACCCTACCTTAACCCCACCTTGATCATCCGTGGATGCCAGGAGGGCGATCTGATCCCTCTTGGTTCCCTACACACACACACACACACACACACACACACACACACACACACACACACAAGGCCTACCTCGATCCTAAGTTCCTCTATAATGACCTAATCAGTTCTATAATACCTGTAACACCTCAACTGTGTAGTTTCAAACCTAAATTCAGTCAACCGTGATCTATCTGTTTATTCATTTATCTATCATACATTTTTTTTTTTTTTTCTTTTTTTGGGGGGGAGAGTTTATTTTACGGAATTTCACGAATTCGCGGAATATTGCTAAACCTCTTGGTGTATTCCCTTCGACCTGAGTGACGTAATCACTGCTGTGTGGAGCTGATCGGCACTGCTGGCATGGATCGACTCTGATTGGCCGTCGGTTCTTCGGCCCACCGTCACAAATGTCACTCAGATGATCCAATTAGGCATCAGTAATTATCAAATGTTAATCATGCTGAGCGGTTAATTGTCAGACGATCTATTTGCTAATTAGTTAATTATTGGACGATAATCTTGTTAACCATTTGATTATCAGATGATAGTCTTGGTGCATATTTAATTACCAGTCGCTCTAATTAACGTGAATTAGCGTACCTACCCGAAAATATTGAACTCCTAATGAGGTAAAGTATGATCACCCCCCCCTGCGCGCGTGGCCATCTGAAATCACCACTACCGATCAAAATCATTTTTTTTTAATATAATTGTAAATATGATTGTACTTGTGGAAGTGACCTTAACATGAGTTTAGGAAGTCAATGGCTAGTTTACGTCTTATGAAAAGGGCTTGGAAGGTGCGTGTGTGTGTGTGTGTGTGTGTGTGTGTGTGTGTGTGTGTGTGTGTGTGTGTGTGTGTTAGAAAACATCCCCCCTCGTTAATATGAGGTTCACATGTTAATAACTAGGACGGTGATGTATCTGAAGCAAATTTCTGTTTTCATCTTTGAGGCGATCAAATCTGCATATGAACCCCTTGTTGATGAGGTTAACTTCACGTCCCACAATTACTCTTAAACACCAGGTTTGCTCCCACACACACAGATCATGTTACACGGGCCCATGATAGACCGGCCCAGCTGGCCGAAGAGTCTGCCAAAACCACACACGAACTTCGAAACCTATCATTAAAATACATCAAGTTTCATCGGATCAAGAGAAGACTGCTACAGAGCCGGTCTCATGCATCACACAGGGTAATGAGAGCAAGGAACACCAATGAATTACGAATACGGAGTAACTAATCTACATATATATATATATATATATATATATATATATATATATATATCCCCTGATGATGATATTATTACACGAAAATGCACTTGGAACTTATCGTGTTTCATTTGCCCATGGACGTATATATATATATATATATATATATATATATATATATATATATATATATATATATATATATATATATATATATATATATCGGTAAATATTACTGTGGTGTGTCTAGGCAGCATGTGGACGAAGCACTGGGCTATGCTAACAACACGAGACTAACGAGGTGCGACAGAGCAGCGGGGTATATAAAAGTTGGGCTTCCTCCGACAGGACAGAAGTCTGACTTGCACCGACGCCTGGCAGGAAATGCAGCCAGGAAAATGCAGTCATCATGAGACAGAAGCCACCACTACCCCTCCCTCCTCCTGCCTCCTCCTCCTCTTGGAGCGACTAGCCAGACAGCATTCCACAGTGACATGAGCAGCATTAACGGCACGACATGAGAACATCACTTAAGGAGAGTGAGTTGTCTATAATCCTCGTCCAAGTCGTGAACGCTGACAGGTTCCACTACACACACACACACACACACACACACACACACACACACACACACACACACCCTTGCCACACAATCACCCCGCCTCCTCCTCCTCCTCTTCCTCCTCCGTCTCCCTTGCGTCGTCCCCTCGACTCACAGGACACCTCTACCTGTTGTATAACGGACGCAGCATGATTTACGACACCTCGCCGCACCTACGTATCTGCTGTTGGTCAGCAGCCAGGAGGTGAACCTGCGGGCCAATGCACGACGACTTTCCAGCAGTCGTTGCCCCCATGATGATACGCATCTCTCAAAACGACATCTATTCTTCTTAACCCAGGGGGTTAACCCTACTGATTTAAGTCCACGTCCTCGACTTGAATCAGCAACCTCCGTTCGTATGGGACATCACTGGTCACTTTCCACGAGAACACTACTCCACATTTGAATATCACGTCTTAAATATTCTTCTTCAAGGGGAAAAAAAAAATCACATACGAATATTACCACTTACACGAATATCGTCACTCCCGACACGAATATTACTGCTCCATGTACAACGTGGACAGAACAAATATTACTCTTCATAAGAATGTCACGTACGAATATTGCTACTCATCTAAACAGTGCTCACACAAAACACACACACACACACCTCATGTGGGAGTTTACAGCATGTCACCGTGTCTCCCTGGCACTGTCACCAGCCACTGCTGGCAGTGTCACTGTGTCTCCCTGGCAGTGTCACCCTGGGATGAGGCCGACCTGTCATCTGTTTTCCCAACCAGAATATTAATAAAACAAAATATCCCCCCCGCCCCTCGCCCCCCCCCCCAAGATATAGGTCCGTATTCTGTACGTATCTCGTACACCTGCTGTGCTTTCCTGAAACCAGCTGTGGTCTATACACCATCTGTGGTCTATACACTTGCTGTGGTCTATATATATATCTGCTGTGGTCTAACACGCACCTGCAATGCTCTCCTACACCTTAGTGTGCTGACCATCACCTTCCCCCCCTGCTCCCCTCCCCCCCGACACCTGCTGTGCTCGCCTTACACCAGGCGTGCTCATCCCACACCCACAGAAACTTACCAGATCTCTGGCCAGATATCTCACCGCGCTCGTTGTCTCTTAATGAAGTTGTCGCCCGCGAATGACCATTATCTCATCAGCGTCTCGCCAGTAACAAGCCTGTGTCTCAACACTGTCTCGTTAGTGTCTCGCTTATAACAAGCCTGCGTCTCCCCTGTGCCTCATTAGTGTCTCATTAGCGTTTCGAGAGTAACTAGCTTCTATACCCTCTATGTCTCATCACTACCTCAGGAGCAATTAGCCCGTGTCTCGCCTCTTGTCTCGTAAAAGTCTCCCCCGTTAACTTGTTAGCCCTGTAATAATCTCGCCTGTATCTCCCCTCCAACTCAACAATCTCCCTGTGGTGTGCTTAGCTTAGCGTTTCACACGTAACTAAACAATGTCCCTCCCTCTGTCTCACAGTCTCTCCCACAGTCTCTCTCCCTCTAAGTCTAAACCTCTGAGCTCCTCTATCTCACCAGCGTCTAAGTGATATCTCAAAAAGTATCTTCCCTCCTCCTTCCTCCTCCCCCGCAACCCCTTCCTCCTTCTCTGTCTCTCATCAAACTGAGAGACCTGCATCTCCTCCACCGTCATCAACACTAGAGAGAGAGAGAGAGAGAGAGAGAGAGAGAGAGAGAGAGAGAGACTATCTCTCACAAGAGTCTTAGTAACCCTCCCACCCCCCTCCCACACACGCCCCACGAAGCTGCTGACGACCAGAGACGTGTTCACGAGCGAGTCGAGGCAACGTTGCCTTGCTGCCGGTCCAACTTGAACAACAGATTGCTGTCCACCTCCTCTCTCTCTCTCTCTCTCTCTCTCTCTCTCTCTCTCTCTCTCTCTCTCTCTCTCTCTCTGAAGTACTTTCATCCTGAAGTCAAGTTCTGTCAGGAGGAGGGACGGAGGAGCCCCCTGAATCATGGAGGCGTGTCGCCACGCCACTGCCCCCCCCCCCCCCCCCGAGGTAGAGAGAGAGAGAGAGAGAGAGAGAGAGAGAGAGAGAGAGAGAGAGAGAGAGAGAGAGAGAGAGAGAGAGAGAGAGAAGGAGAAGGAGGCGAGGCCCATCCATTTCCTCAGCAATCATTATCATCCTCTTGATTTACTAGTGTTCAAGCGGCTAAGTAAATAATTCAGGAATGTTTAAGGACGGATAAATTCCCCCGAAAAGACTGCTATTAAATCATGGTGAACAGGGACACCCCAGGCTGCTTTACGAGCATCTCCGCCAGAGATAAAATTCCAGCGTTTGTCAGCAGCGGGGGTGAGTGAGGGTGGGTCCTTTTTTTTGTACACTACACAGCGTCGACTTTAACTAAAAACTAGTTAGCTAGTGCAGCAGGCTTATAATTAGGGTTATTTCGGGACTAAGAATTGAAGGTCGTGGAGCATGAAAAAAAATATATATTTAAGGCATATTTTTTTTTTGAGGCATGAACAAAATTTTTTTAAGTAAAATCCTTTTTTTTTTTTAGCCTTGAACAATTTTTTTGAGGTATGAACAAATTTTTTTTGAACACGTTACAAACACGGCGATATATATCAATATATCAACCAAAGATTGTATTACATTCTGCCTATTCTTTTATAAATTCAAAACCAGTAGGCCTTCTTACCCGGTGGCAATTTGCATTTCCCAACCTAAAGGTCACGAAAATTACCCACTATTTGGCTGTGCATAGAAAACATAGACCCAACAAAATTTGTCAGTTTCTTCCTCTACTTTTCTGAAGACCATGTGTGGGGAACCCAGCAATGTATAACAATAATTTTCTGGTCTTCCATTGAAAAATCACGTGTGATGTTCGATAAGCAACTGTCTTCTTCCGTCTAAAAGCAGTCTGAATATATATATATTCCACAATAAAAAACAAATCAAAATTTGACGTCAACCTGCCACCATCCATCGTATTTCAGAAAACCACAACAGACTTGTTTAGTTCCCTACAGAGGCAGCCATCATCAACATTCATCATGTTTAATATCAAGAGACATTAAACATGTGACACTCACATTATTGTCTATGTTACTGTCAATGTCGTGAGACAAAGGCCATTTTTTTTCTTTTTGGTCTGGTCCACTTGGACATCTGGGGGAACTTGTCATTGTGTCTCTCTGTGTGCCAGTACCTGACAGCCTCACATACGTTTGTCACCGGCTCACGCGAGTGTGCACGCGGTTCACGCGCGTCTCTTATGAGCCCACCGTGAGTATCAGCCTCCGCCTGCCTGCCTGCCTGCCTCATCACCCGGCTCGCGCCACACAAACTCTGCGCCGCCGCCGCCGACACGCCTCTACGCTCGCCAGGTGTCCATTTCGAGCCGCTCGGGAACCACGTGGAGAGAGAGAGAGAGAGAGAGAGAGAGAGAGAGAGAGAGAGAGAGAGAGAGAGAGAGAGAGAGAGAGAGAGAGAGAGATCATCATCATCATCGTCGTCGCCACCACCAAACACCACAAATCGGCCACGAAAAAGGTTGTTACACCGCCGCGGTGCAGAACAAACGATCCTCCGCAATGCTTCCTTTACGGCCAACAACTCACCTCATAAACGTCACGAACAATGCCACACACTCGTCACTTAAGAGGCACAATCCTTGACCTCCCTCCCTCCCTCCGCCTCCTCCTCCTCCTTCACGGGTGCCAAATTCTACTCCGGCGGTGCCAGGACGACGTGGGAAACGAAGGCGAGAGGCGTCGGTCCATAAAGAACGCTGGGTGATTAGCCATGGTGACAAAATTCTGTAATTTGGCACCTTGGCACGAGGGCTTACTACGGTCGGGGTCTCGGTGCTCTCGCGACCTCGGAGTGGGCCAAGAATGTGACTCGGTGAGAGCCTTGCAAGCAGTAATCTTAAAGCACACTGGGAGGGAGGGAGGGAGGGGACAGACAGATATGGCCAGATGGGGAGGGGGTGTCGGAGAGATGAGGCACGGATGTTTTTCAAGAGAGAGATCGTGGCAACAGATGCGCCCGGAGCTCGGTGCCAACGTCGCGTCAAGCTCCGTTTCCCACCTGGATGTCAGTCAGGTCGTCAAGCTGTCCGTCCGTTCTGGCCGTCAAAGATGGGGCAAGGTCGTGGTGCGTGGGCGGCTGCATGCTGCCGACGCACAAGGTTGGGGGTGGGGTTGGGGGGTGAATGGATGATCTTCAGCTGATCTGTGTCTTTAAGCTCAAGCTTCGCTTTCAGCCTGGCTTCTTGAGATCATTAACTGCCCGGTGGAGTCATCGGATTCCTCTAATGTCTCCATGTTACGGTACCGCTCCCTGACTTCGGTCGACGAGCGTGCCACAAAATCCTTTGGGAAAGAAAGGGGGGTGAGTTACCCCCCCCCCCCCCCCCGCAACCCCCACCCCTTCCACACGAGAGAGAGAGAGAGAGAGAGAGAGAGAGAGAGAGAGAGAGAGAGAGAATGGACATCACCGGTCTACCGCGGCTTCCACGAGGGCGCTGGATGACTCACACACACACACTAGAACGCAAAGAACCAAGACTTTACAACAGCAAGAAAAATCAACGAAAAGTTTTCCACGGGGAAAGGTCTAACCAGGACACTGGCAGCGGCAGGCAGCCGTCGAAGAACAATTCTTCCGTCTACCGCGAGAGCCCCAACCGGTTACGTCCCATCGGCGGTAGTCCAGTCCCTCAAGGTCTACCCATCACCCGAGTCGTCAGCGTGAGCGGTTCCAGTCGGCGAACATTTCGCTGGGTATAGGACCCAGTCAGTCGATGGCCCAGTCCCTGGAGGAGGAGTCCGCGAGATGACGGCCCAGTCAAACAACCGTCTGGGCGACACAGTCACCTGAGAAACGGATCTAGGTGACACTGGAGCTACAGTCACCCCGACTAACACCCGCTTCTGCAGCTGCTGTGCTCGATCTCATTACGGCTCCCTCAACAAACCCTCTCCCGTGTCCTCTCCTCCCTCAACAAATCCTCTCCCGTGTCCTCTCCTTCCTCAACAACCCTCTCATGTGTCCTCTCCTCCCTCAACAACCCTCTCCTGTGTCCTCTCCTCCCTCAACAACCCTCTCCTGTCCCCTCCTCCCTCAACAACCCTCTCCTGTGTCCCCTCCTCCCTCAACAACCCTCCCTTGTGTCCTCTCCTCTCCCTCAATAACCCTCCCTTGTGTCCTCTCCTCTCACTCAACAACAACAGCAGCGCCTCTCCTGTGTGCCCCAACACCACCACCTTTTCCTACGTTCCTCCCCCACCACCCCCCACCACCACCACCACCACTACGTCTCCTGTCCCCTGCCAACACCTCACCACCGACACCGCCGAGGCTCGCGCTGCGACAGCCTCATCCGTCTCTATTACGATCGACGTAAAACAATGCTTTCAAAAAAAAATATATCCATGAGACTCTCGGGTGGGGGGAGGGGAGAGGAATGGAGGCGCCGGAGTGCCTTTTAAGGAGGGAGAATGAAGGCTTCTTTCACTACCGTGCGAACTGGAAGAAACTGATTTCACACACATCAAGTGGGAGAGGCTACAGCTTCCCTCACCGCCTTCAAACAAGAAGACATAAATTCTTTTTTACTATTCGACAAACTTTTAAGAAAAGGCGTCTCAACTCGCGTCCCGAGCTCAGAGAAACTGCAAATAGCATTCAACACTCAGGAAATGAAGTGTTTACATCACCCAATCACAAACTGGAAACACTAACTTCCCTCTCTCTCTCTCTCTCTCTCTCTCTCTCTCTCTCTCTCTCTCTCTCTCTCTCTCTCCCTTTCTGGACGAGTCTCCACTGCCGAACTGCACTCTTCGCGCGCCACAATAAATGCTCCTAAAATCGACTCCTTGCAAGCAACAGTTCTCCATTTGTTTTCCCCCAGCACACTGGAACAAATTCCTACTGAAGACGGAGTAACCCAAAACCCAAGGCGGTCTCCCATTCCCGCCGCCGCCACCACCAACTCCAACTCCTCCTCCATCTTCCCCCTCCTCCTCCTCCTCCTCCTCCTCCTTCTCTTACTGTTGAGCTGCTGCCGATGCTGTTGCTGCTGTTACCAGCGTCGCTGCTAATAATGCTGCTGCTGTTTCTGATGCACTAAAGGTGGTGTTCCTATCCTCTTCCTGTTAAGTCTTCCGTTGCTGTTGTCTCTCGCCTACTGTGGTGGGATGGGGTTGTGGAGGAGGTGCGCGCCCTCGTGTTGTCACTGCTTGCCTGCTGTACTGCTGCTAGCACTGTCAAGACTTTTACGACGGTGTTCGTGCCAGCGATGCTGTGAATGCTGTCGGTGGGCGAGGCGAGCGGCGCTACGTAGTGCCTCTCCTCGTATCCTAGGAATATATTTACAGGTACTGGATATCACTGCTGCTCATTTCGCTGTCACCCAGGGTTAGAAACTGATGTCGGGTGAGCGCTGGCTATGCTCGTAAGTATGAAGTGTGAGTAACACCCTCATTTCTGTCTGATGTCGCACTTCTTCCTTCTTTTCCGAACACATCAATAAACACCAACCTATCTATCACTCTGTCTATTCATTGCTCACCATATTTCTGCAATTCATCCATCATTGTCTTCAGCATTTTTTTCTCCATCTCTCTTCTCTTCCTCCACCACTCTCCTTCGACACAGCTCCTCTTTCTCTCTCTCTCTTCCTGCACCACCTCCCTCCCGTTTTCCACCTACCCAAGTAACAATTTCTTTAAACCAGTTTTCCAATTCAATCACTGTCGGTCAACGGATGAGGCGCGAGAGAGGCCCAATGAGTCAGGGACTCTAGAGTAAACAGCAGGGATGACAGGCGCCCAGGGATCCCGCCGGGAAGCTCCCGAGGAGGCCTGGGCCGGTGTGTGGCCCACCCCACCTGAGGAGGTCCGGGCCGGTGTGTGGCCCGCCCCACCTGAGGAGGTCCGGGCCGGTGTGTGGCCCACGTGAGGACGGCCGATCCGGTGGGCGGACCACCTGCGGAGGCCCAGGATGGTGTGTGGCCCACCTGACGAGGCCCTTGGCCGGTGTGTGGCCCATCCGAGGAGGTCCGGTCCCACTGTGTGGCCCACCTGAGGACGGCCGGGCCGGTGTGTGGCCCACCTGAGGAGCCCCAGTCCGGTGTGTGGCCAACAAGCAGATGCCTGGGATGGTCTGTGGCCAACTGAGGACGTCCGACTTGACGTATGGCCCACAGGAGGATGCTGAGGAGCCCACAATCTGCAGGGCGGGAGGCGGAGGAGGAGGAGGAGGGAAAGACGAAGGGGTCGCTCGCCAGGGGAGGACATCGGTGTGAAAACCCCCAAGACTTTTATCCCAACAGGCTGTTCCATGCTGCAAGTCCTCTCGCCACCCTAGTATGATGAAACAAAAATGGGGGGTTAGGGGTGGTGTTGTGCACCTTTTAACACCACACCACTCTTCGTGGAGGGAGAGGATGAGGTCGGAAAACAGCGACACTCTGTCGCAGATCAAAGATGCTTAAAAACAGCTTGAAATTACTGATAGTAGTATATTGTCTCTGGAACGCAGACGTATATCATACTACACATGTAAGTGAATCCAGTAAGAATGGTTTCCAAACCTAAAAAAAAAAAAACTAGAGTTCATTCTATATCGGCATGGCAAACATACCACCTACAAAATCCCACCACTTAAAAAAAAAAAATCAAGAGGATACACTGACGCACAAATCGTAGCAGAGTGGAACACCTCGTGGACCCGATACCTCGCCTCACCCACCTGCGAGTATTAGCAACACTACTGTAGGGAGATCGTCAAAAACTCTGGGCAAATATTGACTCATTGTACCTGACCACCTGAGGGTCCGTGGTGTGGGAGGGAGGAAGGGGAGGAGGGTTCGTTCGTGCACCCTAGGGTTCGGGTGGGTGGGAGGAGGTGATGGAGGTGAGGGGGACACGTTCTCACCACATTTGTGAACGATCAGAGGAGCAACACTTCCGTGCCCTGGTTGGTGCCCCACGGCCAGCTGTTGGTCGGTGGCAAACAAGGTGCGCCCCCCTCATACCACCGCAGCAGGGTGACGTACACACCAAACCAGCACTTCCGGGAGGATTCATCACACTACGAACGTCCGTAATTCTTTGCATTCCTTCGTCAGGTAAATCATTACTGGTCCTGACCACGCAGCGAACAAGAATACGCGATTAACGAGGTCGCAGAATAATGCAGAAAAATGAAACCTCGTTCAAGAAAATTGTTGAATTCAGTTCTTAACGCGAAATCTGCTAAATACAAACAACGACATGGTCTTCCTTCTCTTCTCACTTTCAAGCAGAGACGGTTGGATGCGAGTCATTTTAGCTCCTCCACGACGGCCACACACCGAAACCATCATACAAACTGACCTGGACTTTAAAGTTTACGAGAAAAAAAACCAAAAAAAAAAAACAAGACAACGTGACAAAAAAAAAAAAAAATCTGGTTATAACATATGAAGGGGGAAAAATATATGCATAGAAGTAGTGATGTCTGGGGAAATGGGAGGAAGGGAGGAATCGAAATTGACATGAAGGAGGTTGGCAGGTGTAGTGGCCAGAACAGTGTACTGGTGAAGTGGCAGAGTAGCGGGGTTTTGAGAGAGAGAGAGAGAGAGAGAGAGAGAGAGAGAGAGAGAGAGAGAGAGAGAGAGAGAGAGAGAGAGAGAGAGAGAGAGAGAGAGAGAGAGAGAGAGAGAGAGAGTCGGGATTCAAACCTAACCTAACACAGTGTACTGACAGGCCGATGGGAATGAGAGAAAGACTTCCACGCGACAACGAGTGTGTTACTGAAGGAAAAAAAAAACTGAGCAAATGGAAATATGAAAGACAGGATAGAAAACGGGAAACAAAGCCAAGTTTCCTCGTGGTTATCTTTCTTTTTTTTTTACTTCTGAAAACTGAGAGAGATGTGGTGGTGGTGGTGGTGGTGGTTTAAGGGGTGAGTGGGGGGTTGGGAGGGAGGATGTGGGTGGCGTTGTGGTGCAGGAGTAACCACAGGGACACTGACGTGGGCACAGAGGACAATTAGAGAGTTGCTGAATAGAACAGGGAGGGAGGGAGGGAGGGAGGTCGCTGAAGACCGCCACCACGTTGCGGGACACGGCTCGTGTTCCTGAGTTTGAGAAATGCAGCCTACACTGTCACTATGCCCACACCCAGCTGTGTGAGGGTTGTGGAATCAGCCGATGACGAGCTGAGGCGAGCCGGACTTCAGTGAAATCCGTCTGTGTAACACTGAGCAGCGCAACGGATAAAGCTGGTGGTTAGATTAATACTGTCCACGAACGAAGAGGGTTCTGTGTCCCCTGTGTCAGTGACATTTACATCAAAATGGATGGTGGTGACCGTCCACCAAGATGTGGATAGGAGAGATAAGAGAGAGAGAGAGAGAGAGAGAGAGAGAGAGAGAGAGAGAGAGAGAGAGAGAGAGAGAGAGAGAGAGGATAATCAGGAGGTGAGTGAAGCAGACAGGGGCCACGTGATGAGCGAGAAGCATGACGAAAGGACATGAATGCAAGCCTCGCTCTGAGGCTTTTAAAATGTCTCGAACAATGAGAAAAGGGCCGCTGACCAAAGCAGCACGAGAGAAGGGTCGTGAGGGAAGGGAGAGGAGAGGCAATTTACGACGGGCGGGTCAGAGAGACACCCATATCGTACGAGATCTATGTAGTTCGAAGTGAGACTCCTTCGGGGTCACAGGTAATACAAATGATAAGAGATGAGGATCATTGTCGTTCTCTAGTTTCGCCGGCGAAAAAGATGGATCTCCTTTTATTTCAAGGATGGACTCCAGCGTATCAGGAAGTTTTCTGCCATGGAAAAGGTTGTGACAGACGGTAATACTTTAAAAAAAAAAAAACATTCCATCACAGGAGTGAGGGAAAGTATAGACACATTCCTTTAAGACCAGATGAGAGAGAGAGAGAGAGAGAGAGAGAGAGAGAGGGAGAGAGAGAGAGAGAGAGAGAGAGAGAGAGAGAGAGAGAGAGAGAGAGAGAGGACGGGGCCGACGGAGCCAAGGAATTGAGACAAATCCTTTCATCAGTTTCAGGAGAGAGAACTGGATATTACACTGCAGTTCCTGGGGGTTTACTGTTCTAAGTTATGTTTGAGACACACGTGGAGGCTTCACTGGCGGGATTCGACGGAGGTGACGGGAGGGGAATCGCAAAGTCCGTCCCAGTCAATTGTCCCACTATGGTGGACACTCTCTCACCTCAGCTTGGCTGGGTAGGATAGGGCGGAGGACACACGCTCCTGCAGAGAGGAGGAGGAGGTAGGGTAGTGATGACAGGATCCCAGGGATCGAGAGAGACACACAGAAAGGATAAATATAGAAGGAACGGTGAGAGACGAAAGGTGAGGAGTGGGTAATTTCCTTTGTCCCCCCCCCCCCCCCCCAAGAGGGTCTTGGAATGGACCTCCGTTCACGGACGAACTGTGCGTGTCTGGTTCACGGACGAGATCTGGAGAGATTCACGAACGAAGGGAAAGAAGGTCTCTCCGTTCACGGACAAACTGTGTGTGGTGCGTGCGTGTGTGTGTGTGTGTGTGTGTGTGTGTGTGTGTGTGTGTGTGTGTGTGTGTGTGTGTGTGGTTCACGGACGAGATCTGAGGGGTTCAGGGACGAAGAGGAGGACGATCTCCGTCTCCATTCTTGTAAGATTAGGAGAAAACACAGAAACTTAAATATCTCTTAAGGTACCAGGTATTGACGGATGCTAACGTGGAGCACCCTCAGCACCTGGATCAGCAGGGGGGAATAAGTTCAACCCTGAAGAAGGGAAAGATTCCCACCGGCCACAGAGACAAGACACAAAGGAAGGTTGCCGGGTGAAAGTGAATTCATAACCAGATGACGGCTTAATCCTGCGAGGTTGTCTGTGGTGCCCGGCCTAGCTCGCGAGTACCAAGGACGAGAGCGTGCGACTCGGCGTGGGTGACCGCGTAGCGCTCACCGCATGTGGAATCGAAAAGCGAGAATGAAGGAGGCGGAATCGACACGAAAACGCTCAAGTGAAGGCTAAAACAGAACAAAAAAAAAATATTGAGGAAATATGGCGTAATCGGGTATACAAGAATAATGACAGTAAATGACCAATCAAAAGAAAAAGAGGTTAACAGGTGCGAATGACAGGGCAACAAACAACATCAGCTGGGAATGGAAAAACAAGTGACAACACACAACCCATGTAATTGTGAATCCCACTGGGGAGGGAGTCAGGTGACCCAACCTGCGTGTAAAGTAAGAGGGCGATGGCCTCTTAATATAAACAGCGCTCTGCTAGTTTACATTCACACTGGCTGGTCTGGTACTGTGCATGACTCTCATGAGCAAACTCACTCTTTAAATCGACTCTCGGGGAGGCAGCTTTTTTAATGCTGTCCTAATCGTACTTACCCCCGGCGCATGTTGAGCTACCTACGCCTTAATGGCGAAATTCATGGTGTTATCAACCAGGAACTAACACCCCCTTCCACCCCGACACACACAGCGAAACACCACACAACACATTTAAAAGCTGGTCTTAGAGGAG
>NC_092252.1:7289964-7317464 GCF_036320965.1 Panulirus ornatus | reverse complement strand
TCAAACTCGCCATTACATAAACTCCAGAACCAAACAACGTTATCTCCAAATAGAGCTAACGACAACTATTCGCCTTCTACAACCTACCATTCCCAAGTATAACCCCGTCGGCTCTAATAAAGCCAATTACAGCTATTCCCCTCCTACTTTATACAACACAACTCCCCCCCACGCAGGCCTCTCCGTAACAAAATCAACTATTCGCCTTCTACAACCTACAATTCCCAAGTATACCACCGTCACCTCTAACAAAGCCAATTACAGCTATTCCCCTTCTACCTTGCACAACACAACTCCCCCCCCACTCCGCGCCCGCCGCCTCCCCTCACGAAATCAACTCATCGTCTGAAAGTACAACTTCACCTGACCGTTTTCAATCAGCGACGGACCCAAGACCTTGCCATTGTGGGCACCACCCCGGCAGCCTCCACCACCCCTCACATCTCCCCCACACCTCCCCGATACGGCCTGCTCAAAATTACTAGCAGTGACACGACGACTCTCCCCATCCCCACACACCCCACCACCCCCCCATGAATATTACATGGCCATAGGGGCCATAAAAGAGTATATGCTTGATGGGTGTCCGCCCTTGATGTGAGGCGGGGCCGGGCCTACACAACACTATTTTCACATTAGAAGTTTTATGTTGGAGGTTGGTGGTGGTGGTGGTGGGGGTTGGAGGAGGGACGGATGGGGGAGGAGGACTCAGCACGGGTTTATAACTTTCTTGCTTGTTTCATCTGCAGGGCAACCCACAGCACACGCCTATGGAATTCTTAACTCCTTTTTTCCTCCTCTGTGTGTGTGTGTGTGTGTGTGTGTGTGTGATCACCCACTTGTGCTCCAGCTAACATCTCTGCTATCGTCAAGGTTCTTCCTCAACTTCACGTCTTGGCCTCTGGTTTGTTCTTCTACCGCTGCATCTCTGGAAGAACTGTCCAATAATAAATTCATCGGACGAGTCTAAGAAAAAAAAAAAAGAAAAACTTTTACAAGTTGCGATCGAATCGCCCCTTACTCTTCTTTTATATTCCACGGTGGGAAAATTGAAGCCTCTGAGCCTTTCTCTGGAAAAGAGAGAGAGAGAGAGAGAGAGAGAGAGAGAGAGAGAGAGAGAGAGAGAGAGAGAGAGAGAGAGAGAGAGAGAGAGAGAGAGAGAGAGAGAGAAATAGGGAATGTGGTTTAGGGCCTCTTCTCTTTCCCTTCCCTCTGAGAAAAACATACCTACGCAAATGACTAAATAAATACATAAATAAATTAATAAACAATTTTGTATTATTCACAGAACAAGAAACTACTACTACATGCTACAAAATCCCATGCAATTCATTTCTTTTTTCTTAATTTCCAAACAAACTCTTTGAAAAAATTTGAAACCATTATCTTTTGTCTTTTTTCCCCCACAAAAACGGTCATTACCGTTCCAAAGGAAGAAAAAAAAAGGAAAAATATGTTGGCAATGAGATGTCTTTCATACACATTGCAATCATTTGCGTGTCGGCACCGCTGTGAGAAATCTGCTTGTCAAAATTGCTAATTAAGCCGCGGGCAATGAGAAACACTGGACTCATTAACGGCCAGGAGGCCAAAAGCCTGCAAAGAAAACGGGGGGCGGCGGCGCGGGCGGGCTCCTGTAATTAGCAGCGCCCGAAAATAATGGCAGGTCAGGTCAGGTTTAAGGTGACCTCGCTCGTGTGTCCTAATTCCTCTCCCCCCAACCCCCCCCAAAAAAAAAATTCCCCTTTGGACACCATCAGCGCATTGCCATACAGTAAACCATTCACCACTGCGTGGCCCTGGGATCGAACCCTGGGATCGAACCCGAGACAAAGCCATCGGTTATCATCCATGTATGACCCCCGGGGTTCGAACCCCCAGGGCAAGGAATGGCCAGGGGTCTATATCGATTTCATGTGTCAGTAAGAAGCTATAGATCCCATGGTGTCGCTCACCCTGTCACTGGTCAAAATGATCGCACAGGCCTATCAGAAGCGACTCTTGCACCCGCAGTGTAATTTCAGGCAGGCGGAGTCCGGTAACACACACACACACACACACACACACACACACACAACAACACTCACACAGACACACACACACACAGACACAGACACACACACACACACACACAACAACACTCACACAGACACACACACACACAGACACAGACACACACACACACACAGACACACACACGTGTGTATCTATACCCCCGGCAAAAAAAAAGTCTTCCCAGTTTCTAAAATTCTTGAAAAACGGTCAAACACCACAAGACCCAGCTGTGGCGGCGGTCGCGCTGGGTCGGTGGTCTTACTGCTCAGCTACGTGTCAGGAAGCCTTATGGTACGAGGGGGGAGCGGGAGGGGGGAGCTCGTGTCCTGAAACCCCCCCATCCCCACCTGATCCCCTGCAGCATCTCCGACTTGGGCGGGAAGAGGAGGGAAGGAAGGACCAGGGTGCCGAGGGGAAAGGCCATACCACCCGTAGTTCCTCCTCCTCCTCCTCCTCCTACAGCGCCTGCGTCGGGAGGTACTCTCATACACGTGCGCGCGTGCGTACAATACGAAGCCCTTTCCAGCTATATTTTTTCCCCCTGCGAGAACTATAACCTAACGCAACACCGGGCAGACGGCATTGCCACCGCTGGCAAATCGAGGCCATGTCATCCAAAACCACCACGAATCTATCCAATTGAGCATCGAATTACGTGTCCCTTGTACGGTCGTTTACTCCTAACAAGCCAATCGCCACAACACGTCAGCCTTCCCTCCCTCCCCCAGCTGGCTGACACTGAACACTGTTAAGACGACAAATGAAGCTGGATGGAGGCGAGGTGTTCACAATCCGGGGGTTTGGAGGAGGGGAGGAAGAGGGAGGCTGGAATGCTGTACGTGCGAGGAGTGTCACTACTGGAGTGGTAGATGCCCTCACCCTCAGCCTCCATCTACGCCCCTTGGTAGGGGTGGGAACTGGAGTAGGGATGGTAAAGGTGGTGATCGTACCGATGGTACTGGCACTGACCGTGGAGGTGGTACCTGCTGGTGGTACCTGTCGTGATGGTAGGGCTGTTCTTCCTACCCAACACCCTTTCTCCCATCGTTACCATCCTATCGTCCACCCACAAGGGTCCTAACTAACTGACGTCCTCCTCTCCTACCTTAATCCTCAATGTCCTACTAACGCCCTCTTCCCACTCCAACCTTCCACGTCCTGCTGACGCACCCCATCCTCCTCTCACTCTCAAGTAACCCTTCAGCTCCCTTACCTCCCGAACTCCGAGGTTGATACCGATGGGATCTACAGAGTAATTCATGAGTTGGAAAATACAATTAAGCACTTCAGTAGTCTGTCCACTCACTTTCCTCTCCATCTCCCGATTTCCTCATTCTCCCTCTCCCATTGCTCCTCCCTACCTTCCCCTTCTGTCTTCCCTCCTCACAACCTCTAATATCCACTGCCCCTCTTACTCACTTTACTCAAACCTCCTTTTCCATCCCTCACCATCTTTTTTTCTTCCCTCGTTTACACTCATTCCCTTCAATCATTTGCATTCCTCATTCATCTCCCTCCGTTTCTAACTTCTCACACCCTTTCATTTCCCTTAACCTTTCCCTAACCTCCCTCTCACTCCCCTTCTCCCAGTTCCCTCCCTCTCTTTATCTCTCCCTCACTGTCTCTCTCCTCCTCCTAGCTCGTCTCCCTTACCTTTCTCCTCCTCCCTTTCCCGTCCCTCGCTCTTCCCATCTCGCATCACAATTCTGCCGGGTGTGTCTTACCCCCTCCCCACGCCCCTTCTACATTCCCCATCGCCTTAAGTTTGTAAACTCGAGGGAAGCAAAGATGCTGTTGACACTGTGGTTGTTTTTCTGTACGGGGCCGTAGCCGCTGCTGTCTTTGCTGTTGTCTACCGCTGCTGCTGCTGCTGTACTTAGATCAAGCTGTTGTCTGCTGCTGCAGCTGCTGATGTTATCACTGTTCTTGTTCATGCTGTTGTCTTGTAGCTGCTGCTGTCCTTGTTCATGTTGCTGTCGGTTGTTGCAGCTGCTGCCTGCTGTCCTTGTTCATGCCGTTGTCTGCTGCTGCTAATGCTATTACTGCTGATGCTGGCCTAGCCATAATTAATGAAGCCAATTAACCTGTGATAAAAGGTCTCCCTTTCGTGACCCACCGTCGCGTCACTACCCCCGCCACCCCACCCGAGACTGTTAACCCACCCAACCCCTGCCCTGTCCCTTGGCCTTAATTACGTCATTACAAGACAGATGACCACAAGAAATGCGATAGTTCCCTTTTTCTATGAAATTAAACAATACCAAATAAAACTCGCACATAATCAAAGTAATATCAGTAATAATAATAACAATAATGATAATAACAATTATATTAACAATAATAATAATAATAATAATAATAATAATAATAATAATAATAATAATAATAGTAATAATAATTATCATTTCATAGTTATCATTACTAATGCTATTATCATTACAGTAACAACAAATAGTATCTTTTTAAACCTAGACGTCTCTCCCGTTATGGAGGTGGCATCTGGAACAAAGGAAACGAGACCTCATCTGCACCCATCCAGTCTGTGCCTGTCGTGTATGATGTACCAAAATCAGGACCTCACATCCACAGTCAAGCCCTAAGCCATGACTGCTTCATATACTCAGTTTCGTCTCAGTGACCAACACATCGCCCCTCCTATACCACACCGATCCAATTCATTTCATCGAGGTCCATCACGCACGCCTCACGCTCCCATGAATACTCAGACGCAATGTACCCTAAAGCTCCCTTCAGTCCATCCTGCTATATCCTTCTCAGTCTCCCGCTCAACTACTTCGGACAAATAGATCCTCTTCGTCAGCCTTTCTTCGCTCATCCTCTCCAAATGCCCGAACCACTTCAGCATACCTTGGTGTCCTTGGTGGGCGCCTCTCAACCATACTCCTTTCTCTGACAGTATGTAACCTATAATGTATTTCAATCACTGAGGGCCCCACAGTCCCTTGGACCTTTTGTGCACTCTGTATCCTCTTTTGCGCCACCGCCCACAAGATGACCACGAGTGCACCCTAAATTAGCCGCAACTGCGGCAAAAATCAAATCAATCCCTCTAGCGGCAGATTCACTCAATCACTCGTGAAAACCCAGGCATAAAAGTTTCTTCTTCCCAAGCTCACTCACTTTCAGCACGTTCCACACGTCATCTTCTCTCTCTCTTCCTACATCCTCCACAAACTTCCATATTCGCCTCCACCATTGATCAGACACTCCAGCTGCAGCCTCTCTCAGCAAACTTTCATCCATAACAACCTCTCCATTTCACACCGGTCAATCCGCACTTAATCCAGCAACGCACCAAGAAAATCAAACCTCATTCACCCACTTAAACTTACTTAGACATGAGACGTTTCTTTCATAACCATCTACTCCACGACTCTTTCATCACAAAAATCTATTTTTTTCCTTCATTTTCACCCTCACTTGGGAAAACCATGTCCTCTAGTTATGCCCTCAATTACCACATCATCCATCCCTTCGTTCAGATCCTCTAGCACCAAGATTCGAACCCTCACATCAACAATGCCAAAGCACTCCCAAAATGCTATCCTTCAAGTACCAGGTGCGTGGACACCAACAATCTCCCACATTTTCAAGTCTGCGTTCAACTCTTGCCCACATCAATCTCAAACTCTCTTCATTACGCTGTTCAATACCGCCACGCAACTTCTTAATGAGAAGTGCCACCCCCCTTCATTCAAACCTCGTCCTCACTAAACCCGAACTTCATCCCCTGAACATTGCCGAACCATTCTATCTCTCTTTCCCTTCAACTCTGATCCATTCAGAGCCAGAGCATCCAAGTTTCCCCTCATCAAACATGGCACCTATCTCTCATCTTATTTTTTCTCTTTAATCCTGGTTACAACCTCCAGCATTCAGGCACCCTGGCCCCAGTCTTCGAAAATAATAAGTCCCAGCTTGGACTGTTCATTCCGTTCCTGTTTCCAGAGGGTGGTAACACAAGAGGAGCAGGTTTACAGGCCCCTCCCCCTACTACTACTCTGAGTCGCCTAAACAAATAACAATAATCATATTAATAATAATGATAATAACAACAATAATAATAATAACAACAATAACAATAATAATAATAATAATAATAATAATAATAATAATAATAATAACAACAACAACAATAATAATAATAATAATAATAATAATAATAATAATAATAATAATAATAATAATAATAATGATAATAACTAATGATAATGATAACTATCATTAACAGTAGCAGTAAAATCATCTTCATTATCACCAATAAACATACGACCACCATCACCATTATAACCACCATCAAAATCATTCTCATCATCATATCCAACATCGCCACAATCGCCATCATTCTGACCACTACCGCCACAACATCGTCATTATGACCAACGTGATCACATCGCCACCATGGCCTCCCTCCAACAATCAATGACGGAGAGGAGGAGGAGGAGGAGGAGGAGCAACATCACCCACCACCCACCACCACACGGTAAACCTCACGCCGGAAAACAAAGTTGAGATTAGTTTCCTATAACTTGGTATGAGACTTATGCACCGCCAGCACACCTGCCTACCACATCTGTGTACCTTGCCTGCACCTCTGCACCACATCTGCTCCACCACGTCCACCCTCCCCCTCCCCCGGGCATCTGCGTACCTCACCTGTTCACCACACCCGACCTTACACCTGTGGACGATATTGACACGAGCGCACAAAACCTTCATCTGTGTACCTCGTCTACACCCGTGCACCAGTTCAACACACCCTCATGCATATGACTACACATAATAATGTCCTCCTGGCGTGTCTACCCAACACAGCAACACTGTCACCTGGACAATCAGCTAACATACAATGAGTGCCTCAGTCATCTTTAACATAGCTTTGGTCGCAACGAAGCAAGCATATATATATATATATATATATATATATATATATATATATATATATATATATATATATATATATATATATATATACCCTGAATGAACTGAACGCGTGTATATGTATATATACGTTCGAGTTTCGCCTGGGCTTACTGTACGCAACTGGTCGGCCTCTGCGGGCTGAGAACGCTTGACGAAGCTTATGTGAACGCGTTCTGCGTTATCTTCCGCGTACATGTTACGAAGGCTATGCGTTCTCACGTGTAAGGTGAGGTCAAACCTACCCTGGCTTTATGTCTGCACGTTGACCTCTTCCCGTGGACGTGTTTCGAACGTGTCTGTGTACGCATCCAGCATGATTCCGTGTATACATTTACCTCGATATCACGTACGTAGTTTAACCTGGATTGCTTTTTGTATACAGCCAGACAGAGGCAAATTCTGGTAGGCATGCCTCTGACGGGCAAATTAAGACAAGCACACTGGCCTTTCAAAAGCAAACATTGACATCTATACAGCCTCCTCAACAAGCAAACACTGACAGGCATACAGCCTCCCACAAGCGAACACTGGCAGGCATACAGCCTCCCACAAGCGAACACTGGCAAGCACACAGACGCATACAGTGCTCTTTCTTCCATCCAAATAACCCCGTTGTTTCATAACATCAGTTCCCCTATCCGACGTCCTGCATATCTTTCTCTCTTTTTAAAGTTCAATCTCTCGTAACTCTTGTAAATCGTATCCTACCCCTAAGGATCTCAACTCGGTCCTATACACCCTTCTACTTTATTGCCTCCATCCATATAATTTAGAAATTTAAGAGCCAATCACTGCTCTTCGTCGATCAACCTCGTCAGCCGCTATCAGGTCTTCTGTTATCTGTCTTTCCCCTTATACTCCCGTCCTTCGTTTTGGATATCTACCCTGAGGCATGAATGGTCCCCTCCTGGACCCCAGAATGCCTCTCTTTATTCCCGGGCATCTGTCTCTGCTCCCTCCCTCAAGAGCTGCTTTTCACCACTGCAAGATATGAGGGGAAACAGTCTTATAGATTAAATGTAAACATGTGTACCATCTGACTCCATCTTGAGAAGCCAGGACTGCCAACACCCACTTTCCTTTTTGGCTTTTGATGGTCTTCCCCTGGGTGTTGGACTCCCGGGTCTAGGTCTCCCTGCAGCTGCAAAGGGCATTTAGTAATGGTCTTAGCTTCAGCAGAGTTACACACACACACACACACACACACACACACTTGCCCCCTTACATTCCAACACACCACCGTCCCCCACAACTCCCTCTTCGGATCGAATACATCATATAATGAGTCCTATGGCACATCACATCACCCTAACCCCCGTCGCCTTCCCTTTAAGGATTCTCCTCCGCCCCGCAGCGTATTATAGCCTTTCTTAGTCCTCCTCGGACCTACAGATCCAATAATATTCAATAAAGAACAGCGTGGGCCGCCCCCAGCGCCGCTCCGCACACTCAGCATCTGCATATCACAAGATGAGCCATCTCTCCGCCGGACGGACAGATCAAAAAAAAAAGAGAGGCGTGCGGGGTGGTGTCCGGGGGAGCTATAGGCTAGACCCAGCCACCACGGCGGTAGCGCGAGCTGGTACGTAGTAATCTCACTATCAGAAGGTTGCAAGCGGCGGTGACCGCCAGTGACAGCCGACATGGGTAGCGCGTCCCTGCCCACGGCGGGGTGGGAGGGTAGACAGCTGTGGTGACCAAGACCACGAGGACGAGTTGTCACAATATAAGGCTCCGATTTGCATTTACATTCAAGGTCAGGACGGGGGTCTCCCTCCCGTCGCAGACCCACGCCGTTGGCCCTCTGCATTCCTAGCGCCGCCGTCAAATCACCGGCTTCAGCCGTACATAAACACCAGGTACAACACAGCACGACAACCCCCGGTACATACCGAGGGATATAAGGATCATAAGGACATCAGAGAAAAAAAAAAAATATATATATATACAGCCACCAAAAAAGGCAAATGGAATAAAGAGTACATTATAACGATGTTAGCCCCAAAGCTTGGGTCTCTTTGGTCATGACCAACACGTCCCACAATGCTTCGCCACAACACCAGAAGGCTATTTTATATATACACACACAGACATACTGTGGGAGAGACCGAAGACTTTCGGGGCAAGACGAAGGTATGATGAAGATGGGTGGGTGAGGAAGGGGAGGGGGGCGGGCAGACCCGTTTGCCTAATATGGAAAGCACGAGACGCCCTCCTCCTCCTCCTCCTCCCCTCTTAACCCTGTTATGTGGAACGTTCCACGAATGCTGAACATTTTCCTCCCAAGTGAGTCTGCCTTTTTTCCCCGATACATCTCGGTTTATAGCTCTCGAGTCAGGTGGTCTGTTTTCCCTTCAATAATAGATGATCTTGGGAGGTTCAAACGAGGAGAGGGGGAGGGGAGGGGAGGTAGGGGGGGAAATTGACCTCCAAAGGGGGGTGGAGGGGGGGGGGGCCGGTAACAATTGAAAGGTCATCTCACGCCTCGGACGCAACCCCCCAACCCCCTCACAAAAAAGGAGGGGAGGGGAAAGAGAGAAGGGGGAGGAGGCCCAGTGTGGACCTTCGTTATCGCATATCCTAATAACCTCTGACTCTCTTGTGTTCGACCTCCATCCCTTCCCCCTTCCCCTTCCACCTTGCAGCCCCTCCAGGCACCAGGAGGAGGAGGAGGAGGAGGACACAAACACAAGGGATCGTCGTCTCCTCTAGGCCATCACAGTTCTTATGGATCCTAGTCATCGTCTAGACTCATCACGGGATCAAAGACTTGCAAGATCAAGGATCCAGTGGGATCGAAGACGCATTGTGGGTCTCGCGAGCTGTGTAGGGACACACACACACACACACACACACACACACACACACACACACACACACACACTGGCCCGTGAATGGCATCCGTCCAGGAGTGAACATATCTTTTTTTTCTTTGAAGCCATCTCCTCAAAACACACAGCTGACTGGCACCATAATCTGACATGGCAAGTAACATACAAACACACACGCGACAACAACAACAACAGAAAACAGTCGCTCCTCTTTGTTTTCGGGTAACTGATCGCGAGCCTTCGAGTCAAACAAACGACATGCTTCCTCGTGGAGAGAGAGAGAGAGAGAGAGAGAGAGAGAGAGAGAGAGAGAGAGAGAGAGAGAGAGAGAGAGAGAGAGAGAGAGAGAGAGAGAGGGGGGGGGGGGGGCACGACAGGGGCGGTGGTGGTCTGAGGCAGAAATCTTAAGAACGCAAGACCCGCAGACCTTCTTGTATAGAAGACACCTGAGTGAGGCCCTTGACGCAGGTCCCCCTACCGTCTCCGGCCGCCCGTGCGTCATCAGAGCCTTGGTGACGCCTTAAGACTTGCACAGGCCTTGCTTACTACGCTCCTTGCCTCAACCGCACCCTTGAAATCCGGACGTTTGAGGCACAGCCTTGAAATCCAGACACGAGCTATACAGTTAACATCCATACACACAATTCGCTTTCGATTTAACTCAATTCTTTCAAAACCCAAAGCAGAGTTGTTACAGCATCATACCCCTATCGCTTTTTTTATTTTTACTTGCATGACACAACTCGTCCTCCGTCATCAGATGACTTACCTGCAAAAGAAAGAAAGAACGTTAATCAAGTTATAAACGCTGTTTATAATCTACTTATCCATCTATTAGGTCGTTAATCCGTTTTCCACGACCCTGCAGATGTCACACGCCACGTTTCCTCCGCACACATACCCATCCTCGCACTGTTCTCAACACTTATATCGGATACTACATCCTCCCATTCCCCTTTTTCCCATCAAGTAAACCTTACACATACACACACACACACCCTCTCACTTCTACCTCCCATACTCATCCACTCCACGATCCCAGCTCATGTCCTTCCCTCCTCCCTCACCCATCCACATGCCCTTAACCCGTCCACTCTCGCACTCTTGTAATACCCTGACGATATACCACTGTCTGGCTACCTAACCATCGTGGCTGGTTGACCCTCGCCTCCTGTACCACCGAGGCTGGCTGACCCACGCCTCCCAACGAGGCTGGCTGACCTCCGCGCCTACGAGACCCAAGATTCCTGAGCCTTTCCAACCTCTCACCGACTAACAAGACCTTCCAGTCACACACTTCCCTTGTCCCATACCCCATCAACTGGGTCGGTCTTACTCCCATTCAACTTCAACTCCCTACTTCTCATTCATTCTTACACACACACAGACACACACACACCCGCTGGACAATATCGCTCAGTTCTTCTGCCGTCTTCCCCACTAAGAAAGCGTCATCTACATACAGCGGAGTCCCTACACTTTACTCCCTTCCATATGCTGAAGGCCCAACGGGTAGAACATATCCCTTATCCTAACACACCCTCAACCTCAAACGGTAGTTCATAAAGACATTTTCAAAGTATCTCAGAAACCTTTCCAATGCCTCCAACAACTTACAGAAACCACTCACTGCCTCCAACACTTTACAGAAACCTTCATATGCCTCCAAAATAGCTTCTTACTAGCTCCATAAACTTCTAAGTATTTCCCCTCCAACTAATTTCACTCGGTTAATTAGCGCCACATCTAAAAGAACTGTACACTGATAAACCTATGGAACAAACCCTTCCTCCCTCTGTTCTTGCCCTGAGACACACACTTGAGACACAACCCTCCTGCCTATACATCATGATCCCTCTGTCACGCACAGGTACCGTGCCTCCTGCCACTTTGCACCGCACCGAAGCCAAGCAAAACAGGCACCATACCTGTCACTCAGCACCAGACCAAAGCACAACAAAACAAGCACCCTCCCACACTATATATATATATATATATATATATATATATATATATATATATATATATATATATATATATATAAACTTAGGAATTAAGTCACCGGTAATTCGAGAGGGCAAAGCAGACAAAAACAACGGCGGCAGCACCTGTTAGGTGGGCGAGAGCCACAGCAAAAAAAAAAACAAAAAAAAAAACCCCACAGCAGTGAGCAGCTGTCCAGCTCCCTCCCCCACACGACCAACACCTCCACCACCCAACTTCCGGCCCATCCCCTGCCACCCCTCCTCCTCCAACAAGCAAGCAAGCAGGTGAGAGAGCACGTAATAGAGTGCGTGCTGAATACCAAGCAAGGTGATCCTGAAGTCAGCCACCTTTAACCCCCCCCCACCTCCTCCTCCGATCCTCCCCTCCACACCGTGCTGTATTCTCTCCCCTCCTCCTCCTCTCACCTCCCCTTCCCTTTCAAACCCGCTCTCTCCCTCCCTTATCCCCTTCTTCTTCCCCAGCACTTACTTTCCTCCCTCTTTCTCTCACACCGCTGTCTTCACCCTTCTTCCACCCCCCACTCTCCCTTATTTACTTCCCTCCGCTATCCACCCATCCCTGCTTCTCCCCCTTTCACTCTATTCCCCTACACACTCCCTCCCTCTAATACCTCACCCTTATCCTCCTCTTCCCCTCACCCTTCTCCGTCCCCACTGTGCTTCTCCCCCTTTCACTCTATTCCCCTACACACTCCCTACCCTCTAATACCTCACCCTTATCCTCCTCTTCCCCTCACCCTTCTCCCTCCCCACTATGCTAGCAACAAGAACACCCACCGTCCCTTACCCTTCCCCCGTAGGCAACGCCCACTCCCACTATCACCCCAGGTTATCCCCCCATTACCCCTTAGATAATATTCTGGAAGAGTCTACCTTTGTCCCACCTTGAAGCGGTACCCACATGAAACCACGGTCAGTGCGAAGAGCGGCACAGACCCATTACATCGACCACACAAGACTCGTCATTCTTCGTTATATAGGCACCAGGCCGCTCCGTCATCCTGACATTTCCTAACATTATATCGTTAACCGGACCTCCCTGTACCATTATATCGTTAACTGAACCTCCCTGTACCATTATATCGTTAACTGAACCTCCCTGTACCATTATATCGTTAACTGAACCTCCCTGTACCATTATATCGTTAACTGAACCTCCCTGTACCATTATATCGTTAACCGGACCTACCTGGACCGGTCTACCTAATCCAGGTGATTGAAATGTAGCATACAGCCCATTGTGGGAGGGTCAAATGCAGCTGACTGCACTGCTACACATGGCTGGTTGGGACAAGAAAATAAGACTAAATATATTAACAGCACAGCCAGATATTTATATCCAACAGACACGATCGCTGAGAGAGATTGTTTTCACCTAAAAAAAAAAAAAAAAAAAAAAAACGAGCTGATTCATAACCTCAAATCGTTACAAAAACACAAGGTAATTTTACAACCTCAATTCGTTACAAAAAAAAAAAAATAAAATAAAATCTCTCAATATGTTTGACGTCCATAGTCAACAAACGGAAACAATCACTCGAAGCAAGGCCGTGACCAGTCATTCAGATAAACGCCGATCTAATCACGGAGTCGCGACATAGCCTTCGAAAAACCGCCCACGTCTGAAGAACCTGTTGGCTGAGATACGACCAACATGCACGAGACGAAAATTAAAAACAGGACAACGTTGACGACCGGCATGTTCAGCAAACGCACACTTGATAAACTTCTTCGATGATGACAAAAGTGAAGTTGTATTTGGCCGGTTAGGTAACTGGTCAAAGAGCTGTTAACAAAGTTTGGTAATTGGCAGTCAAGTCTCAGAGGGTTTAGACGTAACAAGTGATGTGCCTCAGGGATCAGTCTTGGGACCAATTTTGTTTGTTTCGATATATATATATATATATATATATATATATATATATATATATATATATATATATATATATATATATATATATATATATATATATATATATGTGTGTGTGTGTGTGTGTGTTTGTGTGTGTGTGTGTGTGTGTGTGTGTGTGTGTGTGTGTACGCGACACTTGAGAATGGACTATGCTATAATATCAAAATTCGTAAACGACACTAAGCTGAGAAATAAAATGTTTTAACAGAAACTGAATGTCCGCACTTATACCAGTCGACACTTATACCAGTCCGCACTTATACCTGTCGACACTTATACCAGTCCGCACTTATACCAGTCGACACTTATACCAGTCCGCACTTATACCTGTCGACACTTATACCAGTCCGCACTTATACCTGTCGACACTCACACGTTGATGCATTTAGGTCACGGGTGACAGACACATGGATCTTAATAACCATCAGTTTACAGCTGTACACATCGGCAGTGACAATAAAAATAGAAAAAAAAAGGCCAGCCACTGCATGAATTTGACTGATCCACAAAACGTAAATTAGGAAAACGAAAACAAAAAAAAAAGATGTGCGTTATAATTTCCCAGGGACTCCAAAGCCAATTAAGCAATGCTTTACAGGCAGAGACAGGCGAACGAAAAAATGTCTAGGTTTCGTAGCGAGTTTAGAGAACTAGTTCCCATCTGTACAACTCACTGATGCGTCCCCAGCAACACTGCTTGAGAAAGGATATAAACAGAATGGAAAGAGTGCAACGAGGAGACACCAAGATGGCTCTCCTGGACTAAGAAACAAATCATCCTTCAAGAAGACATAAATCTAATTAGCTCAGGAAAAAAAAAAGAAAAGAAAAAAAGAAAGAAGTAATCTTAGTTCAAAACGATCAAAGGCTTTGACGAAAATCTTTTCCTCTAAACAGCTACCTAACTAAATCATTCCTGATTTCACTGGGGGCAAAAAGGAGACGAACCCCTTGGGCTAAAATATCGTACAACGTACAAGACGAGAGAGAGTCTTTCTTTCTTCCAACACACGTTTAACATCAGGCCCATGACTGACTTTATTGTACGCCTCTAGGATCTTATGAATATATATCCAGGTATTTCTCCCTTCTTTCTGATGTCTTCTTCACCAAAAAAAAGGGGGGGAAAAAAAAGCTTCGAAAGGACCTCTGTTCTGTTGCTGTTTGCGTCCCACCGTCTTCACCTGCATACTTTAAAGTCTTACTAAACATAGGCTCTCATTGATCTGACGAAAAGGTTAATCATATGTGCAATAAATATATATATATATATATATATATATATATATATATATATATATATACATATATATATATATATATATATATATATATATATATATATATATATATATATATATATATATATATATATATTGTGTTTCGAGACAATAATAATTCCCGAACAAATTCAAATTTCTCGACCAAGTTATTTTCTTCTCTGTAAATAAAAAAAAAGAGAGAGATGGACATTTCTGAACACACACAGCTCAAAAGTGAACTTTTATGTTCCATCAACACCATGGTAGTACTGCTCCAGCAGATTGAATTACACTTAACAAGAGACTCCGCCCGGGAAGCGATTCCACGGTTCTACAAGAATTCACTTCGGTTCTCCGCAGGAGGAACTTTATGTGGCCATGATTCACTGTCTCCAGCGTCCGTGTGGCTGTCACCCCAAAATAATGCCATCGCCAGTAATGATTAACATCTAAAATACCAAAATATTGTTGAACATTCGAGCATTTTATTCTCTAGTACAATTTCTATGCCTGGACGTGTTCTGTGACTACCACCTCAGCTAACGCTATAAACGCATCAATTCTTGAGATCCTCCGCCTCACATTCAAAATCCTCTTGAGACGACAGAGCAGAGAAATACAACGTTAATTCTTGACGTACGAAGATTTAACCTTTTGCCTACGACGACTGAACCCCTTCGAAAACGACGACCCAACCCTCTTGAGAAGTACGGCGACTTAATCTACCTTGAGAACGACGGCGGAACCCCTCGAGCACGGTGACTACGCCATCGTAGTTAAGGGCTGAATTGTCGTACTCACGGGAGTCGTTCTTGGGGCTCGAATCGATATCCCGTGGACCAAACTTCGCTCTTGACGACCTGAAGTTTAAAACGGTACGTCTCGAGATATCCGAACTAGTGTACGTCGCTCTTGTCTGCCAATGCATGACCCACGAGTCTTTCATGGAAGGTATGTGTGTTGGACGGTCATGCTACTCAGCGGCATGTGTGTTGGGCGGTCATGCACTCAGCGGCACGAAGACAAGAGTCAATAAATGGTCTTGGGATAACCCGGGGACATCACTAGGTGACATAGACATCACGTAATATGTCACTCCGGGACAACGATACAGTTTCGAACAGCACCTGCTGAACTGCGACACCTACAATGAACCTCCAAGTCTTGAATTTCTTTTTTTTTCAGTCTGATATCTTGGCACGTAAAAGGACGTTGATATAGTGTCTATAATTCATAGATATATTGTCTAAAATCTATATATCGCGATGATTTTCGGGGGTATTAGTTTATCTGGCTGAGGGGATTACAAACTCCGGCCCTTATCCATGGCTTCAGAGGCGAGTTCGCCCGCCCTGTTCGGATCGGCGGGCGGGCGGGCGGGCACCAAGAGAGAGAGAGAGAGAGAGAGAGAGAGAGAGAGAGAGAGAGAGAGAGAGAGAGAGAGAGAGAGAGAGAGAGCCATCATCCTGCCTCGCGGGCAGACACAGGTAATGGGGTGGTCCATCTGTTTAAATTGCTTCTCTTGACAGTGACGACTGCATAATTAACTCCCCAGATATCCAAAGTACAATCCCAGGGGATATGAACTGATCAGGCCAATCATTATCCATTTGTATGATTTGATTAACAGACCCCTCGACATCTCGTATTTTCCTCGTGTGTCCTTTTTTCCCCCCCGCTGTAGCTAGTATTCCAATCTCACTTTTCTCCATATTTGGGGAAAAAAAATATGTGTTTCTTTCCGTACTGTAGTCTGGATATTCAGTTATTGATTAATTCGACAAGGAAAAGATAAAGGTGCGAGTGTAAATACCTATTTCGACTGTACGAAAAGAGGGAGTTTTACACTCGTGCGGGAGAGGACCCCATCTCTTGGAACATTCTCTTCTATCATGCACTATACAAGTTTATGAGAGGTGTTTGCATTACCGCGTGTGTGTGTGTGTGTGTGTGTGTGTGTTGTACACACCTGTCATCACTAATCACCAACAACCACATCACGTGCTGGTTTCACGTCGCGTCGCGAAACCCGAAAATCCTATCTTTTTGCAGTGATGCGATGCATCTCAAATGGACAATACATGGGAGGGGCAAATCACACCGCTTGTCCGACTAACTAACTGTGTCGCCCACGAGCGCTTCATCTGAACTCCCATCTTCTTCCTCCTCCTCCTCCCTCACCCCCACCACCACAAGCCCCTGACCCTCAAGACCTATCTGCTGGGGGGGAGGAGGAAGAAGAAGCCGACGTCGTCATTCCAACCTCTGTGGTATACAAATTCATTCCTCTAGGTGCCTCCTACTCCTCTCTCTCTCTCTCTCTCTCTCTCTCTCTCTCTCTCTCTCTCTCTCTCTCTCTCTCTCTCATGAGAACGATACCCGCCAATAGCCGAGCTGGTGCAGGCAGCGCTGGCGGAGGGGCACGGGAGGAGGAGGAGGAGGAGGAGGAGGAGGAGGAGGAGGAGGAGGAGGAGGAGGTAGGGTCGAGACCATCTGACGGGTCACGGGGCAAGCAGGGTGAGACCATCTGAAGGCCAGGGAGGCGAAACTCTCCAGGCTAGGTGAACGCTCATCGCCCTAACAGGAGCAGGATGTTCTACGGAAAAAAAAAAATAAATGAATAACGCTTCTAATAACGTGTAAGACGATTTGATCTGAGAATAATTCAGGTGATTAATGACGTTGGTCAGGGGGAGGAGGGCGGTGGGCTGATGAACCCTAAATCAACACCCGGAATTAAGATAACGATTCCAAGCACCTGTAATCCTTGAGGATAGGCTGTTTCCCGCGTTCACGAGGTAGCGCCGAGAAAAAAAAAATTTTAAGCAATGTGCTGATACTAGGGTCTCTATCGTTACCTGTGACTAGTCCGGCCTCTAGACCAGAAGAGCCAGGTACATCCTAGCCATCTCCCCTCCCCCCACCTTCACTCATCCCATATCATCCCCTTTCTATGAACCCTCCCTTCCTCCCACTCCCTTCTCCCCTTTACCCTGTTTCCTCTCTTCCATCAGCTAACCATCGCCAAAGTCTCCCTCCCCTCCTGCACTCTTTCTCTCCTCCGCTTCCCCTCCCCCTACCTCTCCCCACACCAACATACCCCCATCCACCCCCTTCCCTACTCTACACACTTCTCCTCCCCTCCCTCTCCACCCAACCCTCTCTACACACTTCTCCTCCCCTCCCTCTCCATCCAACCCTCCCCCACCGCTGTGGCTGTCAGCGCCAGAGAAACAAAGGCATGGGATGATCACGATAACACCAGCCATATCGGTCACATCACTAGAGCCAGGAAGGTTAGGGGGAAGTTGGGGGGAAGAGGCGCCGCCCCCCCCCCAAAAAAAAAGAAGTGGCGGGGGGGGTTTGAGAAGAAAATGGGGAAGGGGTAAGACAGGTGAGGAGCAAATGGTATGGGGGAGGGGGGGAGGGGAGGGAGGGGACATATTGGAGGGAAGGAGGGGGGAGAAGAAGAGGAGGAGGAGGAGGGAAGGGAGGGAAGGGGTGGTCAAAACAGGATGGTCCAAGCCCAGGTCTTCCCTAACAATACGACACGATACTTGACACACACTCCCCACCCCGAGACATACAAGGGTCGTAAATACAGCGGGAGCTTGTTATGGTATCAAAAACGACGTCTTGGAAAACTTCATGAAGAGGAGGAGTGTGGGGGGTGAGGAGGGGGTTTCGAGATTTCCCGATTAAGGGAGGGTTACCACTTGACGATGATGACGGGGGCTTTAACGACCCCTGGCAGCCCAGCCATTGGCCAGAGTCCCCCAGAGCGCCAACCGACCGACCGGTCTCGAAATTTCCGCACTTTCCGTGATTTTTGAAAATTTTCGCGAAGGAAAATTCTTTGATAATTTACGATGAAATTTAATAAAAAAAAAAAAATCGTTTGATGTGATTATTACACGAAAGTGCACTTGGGAATTTATCGTGTTTCATTTTCCACGTGGACTCATAGGAATAAATAAATAAATAAATAAATATATATATATATATATATATATATATATATATATATATATATATATATATATATATATATATATATAGTCCCCCTAGGTGGTACCAGGGTGTGTGGTGGTGTAGTAACAATGGCTGGCCATTGTTGAAGAGGGAGGGTTGGAGATGATGGAGATAGTGTCTACACCAGCAGCAGGGCGCTCGTGCTGGAGGCCGTGACCACCAGCGGGGGTGGGGGGTGGGGGCATCTCCAACACCAACACCTGCAGTGGACCGAAACCTAACGAGGGTTTTAACTCTCCTGGAGACGTACTATTGTCTAGCTCGGAGAAATAAGGCATTTTTTTTTTTCATTTTACTCTCTTAAAGATATGCCTGTTTTAGACCATGTAGAAGATATGGTTGTTTTAGACCATGTTGGAGATATGGTTGTTTCAGACCATGTTGGCGATATGATTGCTTCAGACCATGTTGGAGATATGGTTGTTTCAGACCATGTTGGAGATATGGTTGTTTCAGACCATGTAGAAGATATGGTTGTTTTAGACCATGTTGGAGATATGGTTGTTTTAGACTATGTTAGAGATATGGTTGTTTCAGACCATGCTGGAGATATGATTGCTTCAGACCATGTTGGAGATATGGTTGTTTTAGACCATGTTAGAGATATGGTTGTTTCAGACCATGTTGAAGATATGATTGTTTCAGACCATGTTGGAGATATGTCTCTTTCAGACACACTGGAGACCTGTCTATTTCAGGTTTGTTGGAAATATGTATCTCGGACATGGAGATATGTCGTTTCAGACATATTTGCAGATACATACACCTGCTTGAGGTATGTTGGAGATGTGTCGTCTCCTTACGTATTGAGAGATACATCCGCCTTAGACACACTGGAAATATGTGTTTCAGACAAGTCTGAAAGATACATATACCCTTTCACATCATGTTGGAGATGCGTCTGTGAAGACACGCGCCCCGCAGACATGCTGGGAGACATGTCTGTTACATCTCTCTCAGATATACTGCAGAGGCAGCTATACTCTGCGGGAGGTAAGAGCGTCTTAGCTTTGCTGAAGACAGAGCAATTTCGTCTCAAATGAAGTTGTTGTGTCGACTCCGATGTGCGCAATTACATTTCTCTCTCAGGTAACGACGATGAGAATTTGTGTGTTCTCGTGGATGAGGGAGGATGGGAGGGCCTTCCCAGCTTCGCTAGGGGAGGGTGGGTGGGTGTGGCGAACCCGCCAACTGCATGATTTAAGGCTATTTTGCCATTGCTATTCACAATAACAAAATCATAATAGCAGAGACACCTAACAACAAAAATTACAGCACCGAAAACAAATGCAAGTGGGACGAAAGGGGCAGAGAAGAGCAACGAAAAACTACAAGGATAAACCAGACGATGCACCAAGAGGAAGGAGAGAGAGAGAGAGAGAGAGAGAGAGAGAGAGAGAGAGAGAGAGAGAGAGAGAGAGAGAGAGAGAGAGAGCTCGCAAACACCCACCCCCCAAATAAACTAAGAGCACCGGAAACCTACAAACAAACAAACAAGGACAGCAATTACAGCAAGAAGGACAACAAATAGTTTCCCTCTGTAAATTTAGGAGAGCCGGCCTCCAGTACTTAATATCAGGCAACTGCAACATCTGTGTTCTTTTCACTAGGGCGAGGGGAGGGAGGACCAACTGAACACTGGGCCTCTGAACAATAACGAGAGGCAGGTACAAGTGTAATTATACTGTCATTACACTTAGGGGGCGGGGCGGGGCGGGAGGAAGAGGAGGCCAGGAGTGTGGCGGGGGCTGTACACACCAGAGCCTTGCATTATGAGGGATTTCTCGTGTGTGTGTGTGTGTGTGTGTGTGTGTGTGTGTGTGTGTGTGTGTGTGTGTAATTACCTGCACTATCTTAACCATATCTTTTTTTATAACAACATTATGATATGACGTCTGGTAAATGCTTTATTTTTGCATCTTTCCGAAGGCCTGCTCACTGTTAAAAATCATCAGATTGCTTCAAAAACTTGGCAGTGTGTCATCAGCTTACCCTTTCAACTCCTCTCCCTTCCATGGTGGACAAATTTATGGCCTCTAACCTCCTCCTGTGGCCCCGTATGTCTTAATTCTGGCAACTATCTTTGTTGCCCTTCTCTGGAATCTCTCCATTAACACTTCAATGATCAAACTTGAGAGGCATTTTCTAGCTTTGGCCTTACATACGTGGCGAACATTTCCTTTTTTTTTTTTTCATATACAAATTTCCGCACCCATATATTGGACTGCAATTCTAATATCTGCCAGCAGACAGTTCGTTCCCTTTACAATTACCCTGAGGTGGAACTCAAGCGATAGGCTAGGCACAAGTGTCGCGACTTCCGCGTCTTTCGAACGCCCCACATTCCTGCAGCACATTTCCCATCAGATAATATTCACGCCGAGGCCTTCTTTCACCGTGTACCATCCTCATTACTTGGCATTTGCCTGGGCTGAATTTCATCAGATACGTACCAGGCCAATTCTGAAGTCAGGGAGGTTCCCTTGCTATCTAAATTTTACCCTCCTGAAGTTGCCCCATCATCCGAAAAAAACATATTCAGGTACGAGTTCAAACCTTGTGAGAAGTAATGTATCTATCGTTCAGGTAAAGCTAATGGCCACAGGAGACAGCCCTGGGGAACGCCACTGGCGATCCCAAATCCCCAAAACCCTATCGATGGGGGTCATCCGACACGCGTCCCTTGTCTCCTTCCAAAAAGGACTCTTCTCTCCACCCGAGTCTTCGCCTTACGCCTGACTTAGAAGATCCAGCTTCTTGTCCTCCAATCCGTCTCTAAGATACGGTGTCAAATGATTTCTGACAGTAAATATTCACCTAACCTTCTGTCTTCGACCTAACCCTCTGTCTAAAACGGACCTGAACTCTCTCGTGGAGGTGAATAAAGCTTTGTTAAGCATGAACCCCCACCTTTCCCTGAGCCCATGTCGTCTCTCGCTTTGGTAGATTTCTCCTTTTGAAAGTGGTCATCCATTTGCCTTCCTATTATCTTCCCGAATATCACACACAGACACTCAACTGGTGCGTGGTTCGCCTTTGGGCACCATTACCTTCATCCATCGACATATGCAACACTTCATTCGGCCTGTCAAGCGTATCTGTTCACTTCTTCGGTACGTATGGGTACACGTATAAAGGATCAAAGGCCTTATAAGGGCCATGATCCTTTACCGGTTTCTTTATGTCTTTTGTAAGTATTTCAGTCCTCTCCAGGACCTATCTATACCCTTCCCGTTCCATCTCAATGATACTGGGGCAGCTGCGGTGTCTTGAACCCTCAACAATCATTCTTCCTCCGGAATCCCTTGGCGTGATTAGCTGATGTTTAACTGGGATGGATAGACAGACAGATAGATGAGAGAGAGAGAGAGAGAGAGAGAGAGAGAGAGAGAGAGAGAGAGAGAGAGAGAGAGAGAGAGAGAAATACATCCTTATCTGCCAATGAGTACCTACTACACAAAAAAAAATACACCAAAAAAAAGTTACTCATCCCCCTCAACAAAAACAAAAAAGCAACCTCCCATCCCCACCTCCCCTTCCTAAAATAAAAAGAAAATAATAAACAAAAATCTACCCTCTACCCCTCCCTAACCCCTTAAAAGGAAGGGGGGGGGAGGAAGTGGTACAAGTGAAATTCGGCCCCGAGGGCGTGGACCTGGTAAGCACTAACGATCACTGGCCAGGCCAACCCGGAGCTTAACACATAAATAATGTCGCTTCTGCTGCCGCTGTCCCGCCTGCTAGCCTGCTTCCTGCCAGGCCCTGTGTCTGCCTGCTTGCCTGCTTCCTGCCAGGCCCTGTGTCTGCCTGCTTGCCTGCTTCCTGCCAGGCCCTGTGTCTGCCTGCTTGCCTGCTTCCTGCCAGGCCCTGTGTCTGCCACTGCTTGCCTGCTTCCTGCCAGGCCCTGTGTCTGCCTGCTTGCCTGCTTCCTGCCAGGCCCTGTGTCTGCCTGCTTGCCTGCTTCCTGCCAGGCCCTGTGTCTGCCTGCTTCCTCTACCTATGGTTCTTTCCTGCTGTAGGACTGAAGGGGAAATGGGGGAGGTTAGGAACTCTGCCCCCATCCCCCCGCCCTCCCCCCAGAATTATCGCCCCCCCCCCCTTGCTACATCGCTGGATTATCGCCACCCTTGCTTGACTGAGAATAATCGCCCGATGATCGATTGGAATGACTATCGCCTCCTGCTTGATCGAGGAGGATACCCTCCTACTTGACCGAGGGTCACCACCACCTGCCTGACTGAAGGGTTATCGTCTCCTTGCTTGACCGAGGATTATCGGTCCTTCCTTCTCACGAAAATTATCTGCTTGACAGCGGAGTATCGCCGACTGAGGCCTGAAAATTATCGCCCGATGCTCCTTAAGAATGATCGTCTCCCCGCTGCCCAAGAATTATCACCCTCCCCTTCCCTCACTGCCCAAGAATTATCATCCGCCCTCTTCCCAAGAATTATCATCCTCCCCTTCCCCCACTGCCCAAGAATTATCATTCCCCCCCTCTTCCCAAGAATTATCATCCCCCCACCACACTGCCCAAGAATTATCGCCTCCTCTCCAAAAACTATCGCCAGGGATTTCGAAGCGGCCTGGATTTCTGTTGATCACGTTCCAGCCCCGTGTGATTTATCTCCTGCTCTGCCTCATGGATTAAATACCAGTGTCTGGATTTCAAGACACTGGAATCCTTTTGGCCAATCCTGCCTCCTTACTCACCGCTTGTGTTCTCTCTCTCTCTCTCTCTCTCTCTCTCTCTCTCTCTCTCTCTCTCTCTCTCTCTCTCTCTCTCACACACACGAAAGTGCACTTGGGAACTTATCGTGTTTCATTTTCCCCGTGGACTCTTAGGAATACACACACACACACACACACACACACACACACACACATATATATATATATATATATATATATATATATATATATATATATATATATATATATATATATATACATAATAACAATAACAACAATAGTAATAATAATAATAATAATAATAATAATAATAATAATAATAATAATAATAATAAAAATAATAACACTAATAATAAAAGTGAGTTGCAGCAGCCTTCATCAACATAGGCTCTCAAAATCATTCACATACAGGAAAATCTTAGGCAATTGACCTGAGTCATCATGACTGAGTCATGGCTCAGTCATGGAGCGCGCTGTTGACTCCAGCGCTCCTTTTTTTTCCCCCTCAACAACAGACCCACAAATATACTCGAATTCCTTATTAACCTCGAGCACCACTGACTGACCTCATAATTACTTAACTACTAGACTAACTGGCGTGATCACCGGCCTAACTACCACTGCTCAGTGGGCCGAACTATCACCTAACTGGTTTAACTGTCCTGGTAATGATTCAACATTCGCTCACTCGCTCTACTTAAAACATCCAACCGGCCTTAACAACACAGACGTAAACGGGATGACTTCTTCAACTGACCTAACTACTTTTCTAAGTTGATGAAGTGTTCCCTCCCACCGCCATACTGACTCATTTCTTTTTTTTTTTAAACTCCTCAAATACAACGGTGAAGCTCTTGTGTGTTGATGGCGCCAACCGCCGCCACGCCCCGCCCCGCCGCCCGCGGCCCCCAAAGGCCTTAGCCCTTGGCCATTAAGCGTCGAGTCGGTGGCCAGATCTGGTCATCGTACCCACGTATCGTACCGTCGTTTCCCATGGGTCTACTGTAGCGCCATGCTCAAAATGTTAGCCAGCCTAGGTCCCTTCCAGCGGACATGTCTAGTTACCCCGCCCCCCCTCGCCCCACATCCACACACACTCACACACACAAAACACCCAACACTATGATAGACCCGAGTGCCTCCCCAAATACCATAACTACCCTCCGGCTGGCCTAATCACCCTGTTAATACCCACAAGCGCAATTCACTCCGGCTGACCTAAATGATGACCCCCAACGGCCAAGGTAATTTCCAAGCAATGTTTCACAACTCACTCACCCCCCCCCCCCCTCCATCCTTCCTAACTTTACGACATAACTGGGTGATCGACCATCTCACGAGTCTGGGGGGGGGGGGGAGGAGGGGGGTTAACTACACACTAGCTGCGCAAACTACCACTACTAACCCCCCCCCTCCCCCACCCGGCCTACGGCCCGACGGGCACGCGCCCGCGGCACTGCCGGCTATATAAAGCTAGTGTGTGCCACCCTACCCACCTGCACACGCCGCCCTCACCCTCCCCCACCTGCGCACATCCCATACGCAGGCACTAAACTTTACGACCGATCATAAATCTGGTCTCATTATAGTAAATGGGGGTAGGGGGGGGAGAAGACCGGGACAGTACCGAAATTAAAACATACCTCGGTTATTTCTGTTATCACCGAGAGAGAGAGAGAGAGAGAGAGAGAGAGAGAGAGAGAGAGAGAGAGAGAGAGAGAGAGAGAGAGAGAGAGAGAGAAACCCTATCAAGTCAATGAATCGACTACATGCTATCGGATCATAAAAAGCAGGACTTCCGCTGGCATTTTTTTTAATGGGAAATCAATAATAATAAAAAAAAGAACACTAGAGAATATCTCTGGGATATCCCATCCCGACCAGACCACGTATACGTATATCCAGGAGAACTTTCATATCATCCCAGGTGAGGGAGGAAGGGAGAGAGAGGGGAGACCGACCCCCCTAGAGCTCACAATACTCACTGGGGGAGAGGAGGAGGAGGAGAAGGGAGCTCCTCCTCCTCCTCCTGTGGTCTGGATAATTCATCCACTCCCGACTATTCTCGTCTTGTTGCCCGAATGGTAGGAGCGTAGCAGCACCTCAATGGCCTTCACTGTACTATATGGCTCTCACGGACCATACCACTGTCCTCTGTTCGATTCAGACACTCCGTCTACCATCCCTCATGTGTTGACGGACATGTGCTCGCTCGAATGCACGTGCAAGCACGCGTTCTATGACACATATATCGGTAAACCTGTGGGTAAGGTTCTGAGGGGTAGTGTTCAAGGCTGCGACCCGAGAACGAATGACCTGACGTGGACGGGGGAGATGTTATGACCTCCTGCCGCCCCCCCCCCCTCCACGAGGCCGAAAATCTGACCTGACCTGCACCTTGCTAGGTCAAGATGCAAGCGCGCGGGACGTGCAGTGCCTCGCAGACGCACTGTTTAGTGCCTCACGATGGTAACATTGTGGTGACCCCAACGTGACTCCCTCACTTAACGCACACATACACACACAGTATCTATCTATCTATCAACACATCTATCTGTATGTGTATATATATATATATATATATATATATATATATATATATATATATATATATATATATATATATATATATATATATACGCGTGTATCCATCATCTTGTCATGTATGAGACAAAGGATATTCCCAAGTCGTAACGCTGAGACTTAAAAGAGATCTTGAAGGCCACAGAGAGAGAGAGAGAGAGAGAGAGAGAGAGAGAGAGAGAGAGAGAGAGAGAGAGAGAGAGAGAAGAGACGCAATATGGATGAGACAGTCGGGGGGCTTCCATTAACGTGGGCAGGCCACCTTGTCCAAGCAGCGGACATGGCGAGGTCTTCTACTCCACTTCATCTAATGGGGCGGCGCACTCTCTAGCAGCGTCCTCCTCCTCCTCCCACCCTCCTCTCCCCAAGACCGGGGCTCCTCCTCCTCCTAAGGGCTCGAGACCTGACGAGGAGCCGTTGTGATGATGCACGTTCTGGAGGAGCAGCTCCTCCGCCGAGGGGGCTCGGGCCCGCGTCTTGGAGTGGCCTGCACGCCTGACTGCATGCATGCCTCCCTCCTCTTGCTTCTGCAGAGAAGGGCGGGCGAGTCTGGCTCACGGTATTTTGAGATATCATCGACATTTCACGTCGCTTTATCAGCAGGGTATATAAATCAGGCCCTGGAGCACCGAGGTAAGGTACTTTTGAGCCAAAAGAAAAAATATTACCACGAACCTTCGGTCTCTGATATAGCCGAGCCATCAAACGTAAAAGGAGTCGTACTGTCGTGCTGAGGGGTCGTCCCGACGTGCTCAAGGGTCGTCCCTCCGTGCTGAACGATGGTACACCGTCGTGCTCAAGAGTCGTACCGTGTGGCTCACGAGTCGGTACCGTCGCGTTCAAAGGATCGTCCCGTCGTGCCCAAGGGTCGCACCGCCGTGCCCAAGGGTCGTACCGCCGTGCCCAAGGTTCGTACCGTCGTGCCCCAGGCTCGTACTGCCGTGCCCAAGGGTCGTACTTCCGTGCTCAAGGACCGTACTGTCTTCCTCAAGCGACGTGCAATCAATTCTTAATCAGCATCTTTTTTTTTTCTTTTTGTGCACATCCCGCAAACCTTCACTGTGAGGCTTCTGATATAAATGTCATTGGGCGAAGTTCTGCTAAAGATATTCAAGAAGTTGTACAGTAATACTCAAGATTATTTCGGGGGAAGACCTGAAAGATACTATTCGTGTGTGTGTATATA
>NC_092252.1:7222464-7287464 GCF_036320965.1 Panulirus ornatus | reverse complement strand
ATTGAGGGAGGAGGAGGAGGAGGAGGATGGGGGGGGGGGGGGGGGGAAACCTCGCGAAGATATCGAGTCTCGAGTTATGGTTATAGAACTCGCAGTCTTGAGCGTGAGTTAGGTCCCGCGTCTCGCCCTCTCATGAAACCCATGGCCCCGTATCGTCCACGAAGACCGCCTCGGAACAGTGTGAGTTACACTCCACGTTCCGCCTACAAGGCAGAGCAACTGAGATCTGCTCCTACTCGACCTCTTGGAAGAAGAAGAAAAAAATAAACTGCTGGAGAGAGAGAGAGAGAGAGAGAGAGAGAGAGAGAGAGAGAGAGAGAGAGAGAGAGAGAGAGAGAGAGAGAGAGAGAGAACCAGCGCATTCCAAACATGTTGCCGCGTTCTAGCTTCGACCTCCCTCCCCCGGTAGGGTTTCAGAGTTCGCCTCAAAACAGAGAAAGGGAATTTCGCGTTCCACACAACCACACACACACACACACACACACACTTGAACCCTGCCTGGACTTGCCTATGAAGCCAGTTGTTGAGAATGATAAAGGCCCCGAGCTTCGGCAACCGTCCCACTTGAATTGTCCTTCGGCCCGTCTACGAGGCCACTTCTTGACACACCTTTGCCGACCTCGTTTCCTGTCTTTTGCACCGCTGCACTTAACGATCCTCCAACTCTCCTTCAGGCGGCCACCACCACCTCCTACTCTTCCCAGTTTCCCTCCTCCTCTTTTCATTTTTCCATCCTCCCACAGTTTCTATTGTCTCTCCCACTTTTCCCTTCCTGCCCCACACATTATTCTATTTTTTCTTCTTCTTCTTCCCAACTGATATTTCCAGCAGTATGTTGTTTCTCGTTCTACATCTCTCTCTCTCTCTCTCTCTCTCTCTCTCTCTCTCTCTCTCTCTCTCTCTCTCTCTCTCTCTCTCTCTCTCTCTCTTCTCTCTCTATTCCTTCGTCTTTTGTCCTCGTACTCTTTTTCGCGCTTGGACAACCTGCTTATACTTACTACCATTTTTTTGACACAATAATTACAAGCCTCTGACCTAAATCAATCATGTTCTTCCCGTAAAGAGTGCATCCAGTACTCATCTCTCTATTTCGACTTCTTAACAACTCTGAATATTTCTTTTCTACTACATCTTTCTTTTTTTCTCTTCGGGTAAACATAAAAAGGGTTTCTGAAACTATCGATCGGGTCAATGTACGTATATTCACCTCAGCTATTTCCCGTCTGGACCTCGCTTGCATTTCCTCCTCCCCTTCTACATCCTCTCTCTCTCTCTCTCTCTCTCTCTCTCTCTCTCTCTCTCTCTCTCTCTCTCTCTCTCTCTCTCTCTCTCTCCTCACACAACCCCTCCTGCGCTGCAATAATATCGTCCATATCCGCGTACATATATGCCAGGTGTTTTTCCTTTCTGAATCCGACCCCTCATTACAGGGGCCAGGCACTTGTTAGACTCAGCCATTTCTCCCCATCCTGTTCCTACCATAATTACACCGTACATCAACTATGTTATTAGAGTTTCAACAGCCCAACCACAATGCACTTCCTCAGACCTTTCCTTTCCACACAATAAGTCACATCGAATCATGCTCTCTCTCTCTCCTCGTGTAACGAATCAATCATTCTACTTTTTCTCCACCTAAAAAGAAAAAAGAAAAAACTTTTTTCCAGTAGTGGAGTCTTAAAAAAGACTCTCTCTCTCTCTCTCTCTCTCTCTCTCTCTCTCTCTCTCTCTCTCTCTCTCTCTCTCTCTCTCCTAACCTCCTGCGTCCTCGTCTTTTTCTCCATCACCCTTCTCTCCCTCTCCCTCATAAATCCCTAGCATGCCATCTCCAACACCCACTCCTCCCTCCCTGCCTGCCTCCCTCCCTCCCTCTCACACGGAGAGTGGGGCTGGATCCTACCGCTGCCACCACTATCGCCGGCATCAGCAACATTTTAGGGAAGTCCTCGCCTGACCTGACATCACAACTACCTCGACCTGAGATCCCATTTCCCCTCTCCCTAGTCCGCTCTGGCACCCACTGAAAGATTATAGACGACTAAACGCAGGGAGGAGGAGGAGGAGGAGGGGGCAGCGGCACGGCTGACTGCCGGAATTTTGAGCCATTTTTAGGATTGAGGAGGATTTAGATCGTTGCAAGAGGGAGTGAGGGAGTGAGGGACGTTAGAGAAAGCAGTATTGCTGATCTTTTCACGTGTTGTTTCGTTTCGTTTCGTCTGAGTCTCCATCTCGCGTGCGAGAGATACTTCATATCACACTTACTGCCGTGTGAGGTTCCATTCTTGTGGCGTTCGATTTCCAGGCGTGTATGTTATGTCTGTCGGGTGCGTTAGTCAATGTGTGTGAGTGTATGTGTCTGTGTGTGTGTGTGTGTGTGTGTGTGTGTGTGTGTGTGTGTGTGTGTGGTATGATGAGGGGAGGAGGGTAATCTAACTTCATGCTTGTGTTATTTCTAAATACGCTTTGCTCCTGCGAGGTTTAACTGCATGAGGTCAGAGCTCTGTTTTGTTCTGGCTCTGTGTATTCCAGTTAATGGAATACACGTGATGAAGAACACGTCAACGGTGGCAACTCTCTATCTGTATCCCAGGTTAGTAAGGACCACTTTTAGAAGGCTCTAGCGAACTTCAAGGTTGCGCGCTCCGCGCGGGAGCACGGTAAGGCTGGCGGCTCCCTGAGGAGTGGGAAGACCCACGACGGGGCTGGCCCACCTACCCGTTTATTGAAGGGAATACAACAGCCTCATCGAGGTCTTGATATTGCCATCCTCGGGCGATGCCCGAACCGACCCCTTCCTCCCTCTCCCTCTCTATCTATCTAGCTATCTATCTATCTCATCTCTCTTACGTTATTACAATCTCCAGGCGGAATCAAAAACGCAATTCCCTTTCCCTTTCCCCCAAAAGGCAGGGGAAAATAGAAACGGCCACCTTCAGTCGCTGGAACCAATCAGGTTTAGTTAACTCGAGTGACACAGAACCCAGGAGCTGCCCTGCCTTTCCCTCCCTCCCTCCCGGCCACAGTAATATCTCCATCAGCGTTGTGGCTCGCGTGCCCACGGTATTTATCCTTCAGGGGAAGCCAACTCGCATGACAGAGAGAATAATCCAATCTAATTCCCTCCTTAATCATATTAATCCCAGTCTCCGTCTAACTATCTTCCAGTCTTCAATCGGATAATCGGGGCCGGAGTAAAATGAGCTAAATCACTTAATAGCTTCGTGCCAGTACCCAGGCTAATGTGCAGGACTGGTCGACGAGAGAGAGAGAGAGAGAGACAAAAAAAAGTGTGGGGGGTATTAAATCCTACTCATTAGGGAATCTATATATATATATATATATATATATATATATATATATATATATATATATATATATATATACTATATATATATCGACCACATACCACAGTGGGCCGCCATAACCACTCAGAGATGCTGCCATTTCCTTCTCTCTCTCTCTCTCTCTCTCTCTCTCTCTCTCTCTCTCTCTCTCTCTCTCTCTCTCTCTCTCTCTCTCCCCAAGTCTGAATTCATCGGTGAGACTCGCGTTTCTCTCTCAACCCCGTATGGCTTTCGCATTATCAACTAATCTTCGCAAAAACAAAAGAAAAAAACATGAAGATCCAAAGAGATTCTCAGAGTACATCTACTTCATAAACACAGCACAGGGTTACACACACACACACACACACACACACACACACACACACACACACACACACACACACACCGGCTCCCAAGCGCTGCCTTATTGGGGTTTACGCCACAACATAAACTACCTCTAACCCCGTTAACGGGGCAGTATGATGTCATCCTCCAAGCCCAGCCACATCATCGTCCCTACACTACCCTGCGGTTATGCAATGGCTTCGTGTGTGTGTGTGTGTGTGTGTGTGTGTGTGTGTGTGTGTGTGCCCGCGCGCGCTACAGATGTGGTGATGAAGAGGTCCTGGGGTAATATATCTGGTTAACGCAAGTCAGTTTTTATACATCCGGGAAGAAAACACTCTTGGTGACGTCAAAACAATCTTACGCGAGGTTATTTTTTTGCGGTTGAGGATCACAAATTAACCCCTACCGGTTGACCGACTTGGGAAACAGGTCTCATGGTTCTCCACTAAGTCCCTCTGGATAGCGCTAGATGTTACACTACTCTTGTGTGTGGAGCTGGTCGAAGAGTCTTCCGGGATGTTCTGTACGAGTGAGCGAGTCGTGTGGTTTTGACGTGTTGGTCGGGACGCTTACAGTATCACTAGGATGAATGGTTCTTTGTCTTGAAATGCACATCTGAGACCCAATTCTCTCTCTCTCTCTCTCTCTCTCTCTCTCTCTCTCTCTCTCTCTCTCTCTCTCTCTCTCTCTCTCTCTCTGTAGTGGCAGTAGCTTTCGTCTGTTGCCGCCATCTATAACGTAACGTCGTCCACCGGGTCTCGCTGGTGTTACGTGCATACGTACATACTGAACCTCAGGGTGGGTCTGTCCCTCACTGTTTGTGTCATATGGTCACCTGGTCGGTGCAGAGGGAAGTAGCAGTACCTATTCTTCCCTTTCTCCCTCCCTTCTCTCTACGCATGACCCCCACACACTGTGAAGAGAGGAACGACACCTGTTTCTTGTTTAACACTTGCATCCTCACGAAATGACAGCGAGAGAGAGAGAGAGAGAGAGAGAGAGAGAGAGAGAGAGAGAGAGAGAGAGAGAGAGAGAGAGAGAGAGAGAGAGAAGCGTAGGTTTGGGTAGATTACTAAAGGGGGGGGGGGGTGTTAGTACAATGAACAGATCTCCAATAACCATATAAATGGTAGACACTACGATAAATCATGGCCATTCCGGCACACACGAGTGTCAAGAGGAGCTCATACCTCGCGCGTTACTGCCATCATCTACGGCCGAAAACGCGAACTTTTAACGGAAAGTCCAGCGCCGCGTTGAAGGAGTGACCCTGTGGCGGTGTATCTCCCTGTCCTACAGCATCATCGGTGCCATCTGTTGCCCGGCCCGCGAACCCCATCGCACGTCCAATACTGAACAGACTAACTAAGCTATTACAGTGTATCTCTAGTTTCCACGGGACACTGTCATCTGCTGGACAGGACATGAACCTTACTTAACCCTCACTGGAGCAAAGTTGTATATATATATATATATATATATATATATATATATATATATATATATATATATGTGTGTGTGTGTGTGTGTGTGTGTGTGTGTGTGTGTGTGTGTGTGTGTGCGCGTGTGTCCTTTACTCGTACTATCAGCGCTGGCTACTGATGCACACTCAAACTCTACATATATCTAACATGCCCACAGCTACACAATCGGAGGAGTAAGCTGTCGAAGTCGATATCCCGCGCCTCGAGCATCAGTGCCATCTACCGGCGCAGGACACGGAAACTTCGACTGCCGTTCACAACAACATTCTGAGAGTCAGCTGTCACAGTAGTGCCTTTGATCCAACTCTTCTGACTAATTGTAATTCTCCCCGCGCCGTTCATTATCGAAAACCCATCCAGTTGAGGGAGGGCGAGATCTGACTATTCCGCTGGGTCTGGCCTGGTGGGCTCTTGATCGCTCATACCTCGCTCGTGGGCAAATCCGCTGGACGCATACTTCCTCGCCGGAGTGACCCGGGGGCCGGCCCTTCTGTGTTCGCCCCCGTGCACCATTCAGGAAGGCCAGTCTTTATATATATATATATATATATATATATATATATATATATATATATATATATATACACACACACACACGAGAACTAAATCCTTGAATCTGTTGGTCGTTCCTTGGTTGACGAGGGAGGAGAGGGGCGCCTCCCGGCAGCCGTCCTTCCACCATACGCCGTTCGGCTTCACTACTGGTCCTACGCAGAGCTTCGAAGCTTTGCTCCCATCCTCGTTCGAATCCCAGTGTGGCGCTTAGGTCAAGGAGGGCAAGGAGACTTCAAAGTTTGTGCAACACTAGTCTTCCATCTTGTCACACAACAAGAATAAAGTACGCCTCCTTCTTGAAGGAACCGGTAATTCAACTGCTCTATTGGCACGTCAGCCGATGACATACTGGTCTGTGGTTGACAAGTGTGTGTTACGGGGGAGAGTGTGTTGCACTCCGTCCTGCCCCGTCTCTTAACCTTGCATATGCGTACCATGTCCTCACTCTGACCCATACATAAAGACGTCATTAGGCCCATTTTCCTCAAGGGGAGTGCGGGTGCTTGTCGAGCTGTAGAGACCAGTTCTCTGTACGGTCATAACAACCTGCTTGCTCGTAGAGGCGTGTAAGGTCCTCGCAGACATGTGTTCTGTAGACTTACAAGGAGCATCTGCTTGCAGACACGCAACTACTTCTCCGGGTTGAGTGAGAAGGGTGTGCTCACAGAGATATACTGAAGGAGGGGCTTTGAACTGAGCCGTTCTGTAGATACGTGCACGTTGAGCAGTACAGGCCTACTTCCTGTGGACTGATGTGCAGATAAGCAGATACCGGTTTTGGTTGGGGTCTACAACGACGACTTGTTGACCCATTGTCTCTTTTTTTTTTCCCCACAAGGATCTACAAGAGGGCGTGCTGAGAGCTGAGGTTTCGACAGAGGCCTTGCTTTGTAGACTCCCTGGCAGGGCCTCGTTCAGGGGATGAATGAGTACGGGCATACGGCAAGAAAGCCCTGCAGAACTCATGGTTCCATATGGAACTACTCGTAAGCCGATGCAGCTGATCCCTTGTGGCGTTCTGCTCTCGAGCATGTAGTTTGCTACATGGTGAATATGTGTATCAAGTTACATATGTGAGACAGACGCCAATTTTGTCCAACTCTCAATACATATTAAACCGTGCGTATATATATATATATATATATATATATATATATATATATATATATATATATATATATATATATATACAGAACACACTGCCGTGAAAAAAGTATGAAGGTTAAAAACCACACTTCATGGACGCACGATGATTTATTTTCAAACCCAATACAATTTCGGCTTTTCACAATTGAGTACGGCTCGTGAATAGCAAAAAACTGTACCGGATTTGGAAGTAAATCATGTCTACGTGAAGTGTGGCTTTAACACACACACACACACACACACACACACACACATATATATATATATATATATATATATATATATATATATATATATATATATATATATGTGTGTGTGTGTGTGTGTGTGTGTGTGTGTGTGTGTGTGTGTGTGTGATATACATATATATATTTACAAAGCCATGAGTCCTCAAGCTGTTGCATTTTGCAGTGGAAAAAAAAATATATACATGTAACCCTGCATTCCCCCAAGACAGGGTCTTGCGTCTGCAGACGGGGATTAGAATGGCGATTTAAATTCAGATGCGATGAACTTAGTCAGTAATGCACAATCCCACGCTCATTTTTGGCACGCACTCGGTAAAGCTGCTGAAACGGTCGAGGCTTTGGAGAAGGGGGGAAAAAAAAAAACGAGATGTTACCAGCGGAAAATGCGAACTCTCTCGATCGTAAATCTCCTGACGACGGACCACAACAACCCCCTCTCCTCACCCATGGCAACTCGCGCATCAGCCGCGGTGCGCTTGCCTCGCCGTAAGCAAATGCAGCCGTTAATGTACTCGCGCATCGGCCGCGGTGCGCTTGCCTCGCCGTAAGCAAATGCAGCCGTTCATGTACTCGCGCATCGGTCGCGGTGCGCTTGCCTCGCCGTAAGCAAATGCAGCCGTTCATGTACTCGCGCATCGGCCGCGGTGCGCTTGCCTCGCCGTAAGCAAATGCAGCCGTTCATGTACTCGCGCATCGGTCGCGGTGCGCTTGCCTCGCCGTAAGCAAATGCAGCCGTTCATGTGGACACTGCTTAACCTTGAGAGTATAAACATGCAAGGCACACTTTCCCTTTGCGTCTGTGTGATGACGATGATGATAATATTTATACACGGGGAGTAAACGAGTGTCGTGTGTGGGAGGGTGTCGCGCCCTCATCACATTTTCTGGTTTTTTTTTTTTTTTTTTTTTTTGTAACCACGTCTAATATAATTCCAACATGATTTCAGTTTCATAACCAGTTTTTACTTGGTTCTCCTGAAGCTGCTTTATGTGCATCTAGCTCCCGGAAGCTCTATCCACCAGCACAATAATCCTACACACACAGACACACACACACACAGACACACACACACACACACACACACACACACACACACACCTGCTCTCATGCTTGACAACTTTTCCCTGTGTCTGAAGGCCGTCCAGGTGACCTGCGCCCGACAGTCGAGTCGCGCTCAAGTTACGACTAATTTTCTATTCGTCAGGACCACAGAGGGCCATCATGATCCTCCCGCGTTCATCTGTCTATATCGCCTATCCCAGCGGCATGCGCCCTGATCCCAGTTAAGACGGAGGACGACAGAGATTTCAACACGCATGAGACATTATCATCAAACGGAGAATTGTGACATGACCTTACCCAAGAATCAGATAGCTAATACATATTTTTTTTTTTTTTTATTATACTTTGTCGCTGTCTCCCGCGTTTGCTCACCCCCCTCGTTAGTGTCTTATCATACCTTCACCCACCTGTTTCTTTGACCTCTAAAGCACCCTTGACCTGAACCGAAGATCAAAATCCATCGAGGGGGGGGGGGGGTGAAAAGGGAAGAAGAAGCTGTCAGAAATGTTTGAGGAAACAGCATTTAATGTCAGTGGGACGCCGCTCCCACGTCAGTGCCGCCCACAACCCCTGAAAAACACGGAGCAGCATCGCTAGTGTGTGTGTGTGTCAAATAATCTGGCCAACTTTCTCCAAGGCGTACCGGGGGGTGGCCAGCTGCGTTGCACAACGCGAAGACTGACCTACACCAACAATCAGAATGGTGATCCCGTCCCGTCCCCACCACCTCACCCAACTGTGAGCCTTACGACACCTGACCAAACTGCAGAGGCAGAGATGACAAGACTCCACCACCTCACGATACCAAGACCTGCTCCCGCGTCACAGCTTCATCAAAATCGCTGTGTCGCGCGGCAAGGTAAGGGCCACGTCGTCTGCTGCTGTGGTTCTGGAGCTATAAATCGTTCTCGTTAAATAGTGGTGGACGATGCCTGAACTCTGGAAACATTTACTGAGGAGAATATCTTTAGAGCACAGAAGAAACACGAGTTATACAGTCGTTCAATCCCATTATATGCGCGTGGGAGTTGAGAACTCATAACCTGAGTGGGAACAAAAGAACAAAAAATAATATTCATGGCTTCTCGTAATCTCCAGGAAGAACGAATGACGTAACACTGTTTTCGTACTGTGCCTGATGTCCTCGACTTCTGAATGTACTCGTACGACCAGACGATAGTCACTGTACGAAGTTCAAGGAAGTTTACAATCTCAACCGACTTCAAAGCTACATGAGTGACCCATAAACAACTTACGAAACATCGCGCGACCCACAACAACAACTTTAAAGCAAAAAAGAAAAAAAAAAAGTTCAGACTTCAGAAGCAGCAACGTGAAACCCTGAGGTTGTAGAATAACCCATACGACCTTGGTGCTTAACAACCCCAGTACATCCACGGCAAAAACATATTAACCTTCACACAACCTTTCCAAACTAAACTGAGGCTTTCGATCGATGACTTCAAGCACGGGTAACCTCAGGACACACTGAGCTATCCAACAGACGGCAGCAAGCACTGAGAACTCCCTACATGTTCTTCCTTAATACAAAGACTTTATATACATTACGAACAAGCCTCAGACACCCTCATAAAACAAGGGTTTCTCGACCGGTATGAAGAAGAATCGAAGCCACAGAAGGGCCCGCCCCCCTCCAACCCCTTTCACCAAACAGCCCCGAGGTTTATACTCAAATGAGCCAACACTGACATTTTTAATAACTGGTGAATAGCCTGAAGCCTTCATCCCCCCATACATCGGAGCAGAGAGGCCTCAGAAAACCCAGTGTTCACCAAAATGAAAAACCTTTATATACAAACGAGCTCAGACACCTGAAATATAAGAAAGAGGCCTTAACTATGCCCTCAACCTGTACGGATGAACTTTCAAGCGACCCCTCGCAACCTCATATGTACAAAGAAAACAACAACGTATAGGCTTCACTAGAAGGTCCCTCCAGCCGACCAACCTCAGACCCACCTACCCTCAAGCTTACCAGCACCAGCAACAAGCCTTCTTGCCCCAGATGACCCCCTTCTTCTTAGCATCAGCACAAGCCTTCCCCCCCAAACCACCCCTATGTCCTCACCAGCACAACCCTCACCCCTCACCCTCACCCTGCTCTCTCTCCCCTCTCCTCACCAGCACTAGCTGCCGGCGGCTCGCCCGCCTCCTCCTCCTTCCCCATCTCCCCAATCCCACACCATACCACACGGGGATCACAGAGCCCGTGCACCTTAAACAAACCCACGCATGATGAACGCTAAGACGAGAGAACCTGAAAAAAAAATAAATACATAAAAAAGGGGGGGTGGGGGGGCCCGGCGATTAATACTCATGGACCCAGCGAATAGCAGGCGAGGCAAAGAAACTGTTTAGTATTCCCATCGCCCGTTGCCATAAGGGGTAACTACCGGAAAGCGATGTCTCGTGTTTATGGCATATTAACATGGAATTCTCCGTTATTGGACTTTAGGAGAGCGAGCTACGTAGATAATACGGCCATGAACTGACATCCAAGCTGGAATATAGTGCCAGTCTTCCACGGGGGATCCTTAAAAAGGGGCGGATTATACATGCATTCAACTGGGACAATCCACCTAAAAGGTAGCGAGCGGTTGGAACGCCCTCGGTGCTGACCCCCCCGCCCCCCTACCCCTCACCCACCATACCTCCCCCCTCTCCTCCTTTTCAATTGAGTAATTGGGGGCAGGAGAGAGCTACACTCCCTGGAAAACTTTTCTTCAAGGATCACTCCGCGAGACAAGACTCCCGGGAAAAGTGTCTTTATGAGCCGCCGGGAGTTTAGCCCGGTGTTGCCCTCCCTCCCTCCTCCATTCGAACCTTCGCACGCGGGGGACGGAGTTTAATAATAATAATAATAATAATAATAATAATAATAATGATAATAATAATACTAATAATAATGAGAGAGAGAGAGGTTGAGGTGTTCACGAGCCACTCCCTGTATGCGTCACTCTTGTGTCTTGGTCTGTGCGTCACAAACGTGTCAAAAGTGTGCCACACCTGACCCCACGTTTCACTCCTGTGTCCCCTCCATGAGTCATAGTATGTGTCATATGTATCCTCTTGTTATTGCTCTCCCCATGTGTCATTCCAGCGTTCCCACGCGTCATTCCTATGTCCCTATGTATATATCACTCCCATGTTGATCAGATCCTTGAATCATTCTTTCTGGTTCGTGTGTGTATTGATGTGTCCATGTGTGTGTATGTATGTAAGCATTTACGGGTGTCTTGTGTTCGCCGCACCACTGTAGGTTGATCTCAACCAAACTCCGAGAAGGCTCTCTGCATACCCGACCTTTCGTGGCTATATGCATGAGTTACATGTCCCCTCCTGTGGCTAGGTATGAGCTACGAAACAAGTCTTCTGTGAGCATTTATGGGCTCCATCTGCTACCTGTGGGTGTATACAAGTTATACTTGCCCTTCTGAGGTGTATATGTTACATATCTGTTCTGTGGACATAAACGAGCTAATACTGTCCTTCTATGGGGACATGCGAGTTCTATTCGCTATCCTGTGGATATATGAAATAAAAACCTGCCCTCCATGGATATGCATGTGTTATACCCAGCTCTTCTATGGTTATAATTGAGTTATAACAGCCCTTACATGGGTATACTGTTATATCTGCCCTTGTATGGATATACATAACTATCCTTCTGAGGTTATAGATGAACTATTCCAGCGTCTTCTGTGGGTGTACATGAATCATACCAGCCCTTCTGTGGCTATGTATGAATCATAACTACCCTTCTTGAAGTTAAACGTGAGTTACACCTGCCCTTTGGGTACGTATACACCAAATCCAACCCTTCTGTAGGTACACATGCGTTATACCTCCACTTCCTGTGGGGTAAACACGACTTATTACTCCCCTTGCGTTGAGTACACAAGGACTAAACCCTGCCACTCTGTGGATATGTATGTGAATTGTAGTTTCCCCTCTCTGTGGTTATGTCTAATTATATTCTTAAGTATATATATATATATATATATATATATATATATATATATATATATATATATATATATATATATATATATATATCATAAGGTTATATCAATGTGAGGTATATGATTTCATAACTACAGCTGCAACCATTCTCTCTCTCTCTCTCTCTCTCTCTCTCTCTCTCTCTCTCTCTCTCTCTCTACGTAACCGCGGGTGTACTCGCACTTCGCCCCCACCCCCAACAAACACTTCTCCCTCAGCAGTTCCAAACAAGACGTAACACCGGTATTTGTTGGATCCAATGAGCTTGAGCAATCCATTATACAGTCATTTTACTCCAATCAGCCGACATCCTTCGCCGGATACAATAGGATACCGAAAAACAATATCCGTGCTTTGTGGACGGGGGGCCTCCCCCCTCCGAAAACACAAGAGCGGGACAGGAGTATTGAACGCTAATATTTTAATTACGGCGCTGCACCCGATCCCCACCCCCCAACCACCCATAACCGGTATTCATACACATGCTACAGAAATAAGATTACCACAACCATTATTCTTCAATCCCATGAACATATATGTCCCCCATCCCCCTCAAAAAAAAAAAATAAATAAATAAATAAAATGATTTCCAAAGCCTCGTAGCCAATAGTGCTCCTCCTCTACGGCCGCCCCACACACACACACACACACACACACACACTTTTTTTTTTCCCATAGTCGTTGGCAATCATATATTTTTTTCTTCAAGACACACGCGGGATTCAGTCGTGCAAATCAATGCCGTAAATTCTCCGGTGGATCTTAAACTATATAGTTCCACCATTTCTTTTTCTTTTCCTCCTTAATATCGTATATAAATGGTCAGCGAGGCAGCGGATATGGCTGCTGCTTGGAGGGGGCCCACGTGGGGCAGGTTGCACGCCCGGCCCACAGATGGCGTGGGCATCAACACGGCGGCTCTTTCCCCCTCCCTCCCTCCTCCCCCAGTCCAACGCTCACCAGCCAGTTGCGTCATTTCGCCCGGGACTTTTCCAGTATTCCCTGACGGCCACACGGACGGCCGCATTCCGCGTATGTTATACACGTGCATATAAAAGTTTTCTGGGCTTTCTTTGAGGAGTAAAATGCCATTCAACTTCCCTTGTCCGAGAGCTGGTTAAAACCGGGCCGGGCCGGCTCGGCTGCCTGGACTTCGTGTACATGTGTTTACCCTCCACAATCTCACACACTCACACCCTGCCTACCTCTCCCCCATCTTTCGTGTTTCGTCGGCCTTCTTTTCTTATTAATGGAATCCACGTCGACATATACATACATACATAGGTTTCAATCGACACATCGTCTCTCCTGTAACATGACTAAAACACATGAGATTAAGAAGGAAAACGAAGGAGGAAAAAAAATATTGGACGAACCAGGTTTTTTTTTTTTCTTCTTTGGCGTGTTAGTTAATGCGACGACAGGTCTGAGCGTCGGACACTAGCAGGGAGGAGGGATGGAAAGGGGAGGGGGGGCGGACCCTGCTGTAAAATGACTAGGGAGAGTCGGCCAGGATACATCACAAGTAAAGAGAGAGAGGAGGAGGGTGGAAGCCGATAAAGAGCGGCTGAAAGCCATGTATTACCTGTAGTCTGAGGGAGGGAGGGAGGGCGGAGGAGGAGGAGGAGCAAGGTGGCAAGCCAGCCGCCCACGGTACATGTCTCCAGTTGCCTTACGGGTCTTCGCTAAGATAAAGACCAAAGTACGAGATATAGAGCTCTCTCTCTCTCTCTCTCTCTCTCTCTCTCTCTCTCTCTCTCTCTCTCAATGGATGTATGAGGTCACTAAAGGGAAAAAAAGAGACGGTTAAAAAAAATAAAGAAAAAAATATGATCGAACGAACGTACTAATAAAGTACAGAGTATATCAATCGTACACCCATACCAGCCTCGTACGAGTCATAGCGGCGTGTTGTTCTCGGAGGTCCATCAAAACAGCACCAGTTAGATCAATGAGCAGTTTAGAACAAACCCATGTTCACCATCGGAGTCACACGACAATCCTAATGATTATTTTTCCCCTCCCCCTCGCCATATCCCAGAGAAATATGTTTGATAAGCTTAAAATACACATCCTTCTTCCAACGGTTAGCACATGAACTGCGAATCACATGGTGTAGTTCAAATACCATATTTTTTTTTCACACGGTATAGTTCAAATACCACCTCTCTCTCTCTCTCTCTCTCTCTCTCTCTCTCTCTCTCTCTCTCTCTCTCTCTCTCTCTCTCCTGTGTGCACAGCATCGTGTTTGCACGCGTGACCCTACGAGCCAAGGTGACCGTAGATGTGTCTTCATGTTTCAAACGTGTTACGCTCTGGTGGCGGAGGGACCCGATTTGGGTCGGGTTTTTTCTGCTCTTTATTTTTTTTTTTTTCGCAGTCCGACCTGAGATGGATTTACACCAGAGCCAAAAAAAAAAAAAAAAAAAAAGTTAAATCTTAAACTGAATGTTCTTGTTACTTTTAACTCTACCGCTAGACCTACGTAACACCCAGCCTTCCCTCCTCCCACCCACCCAAACACACCAGTGGCACCGCCCCCCACCCCTCTCCGCCCACCCAACCAACACACCCGTGGCAGCATGAACTTCCCTCCGTCATTACCCGAGTCATCAAATCAATGAACTGTAATCACGATGAATTAAGAAGGTTATCGGCAATCGCAAACCAATCAACAAACGCTCGCTTGGGGGGGCCAAAGGCGCAGCGTGCTCCCACAAGCTTGAACCTATCAATGGTAAATATATATATATATATATATATATATATATATATATATATATATATATATATATAATCAAAAGGGAATTACTTAACCTTTTACCAGACATGAAAAAAGACAATAATAAAGCATATTCATTTTTCCTTGTCCTTCCTCAAACAAACGATCCCATTACGACTGCACTCCAGAGAAACACAAACATACAAACGTACGTAAATGGACACAACTCATTAAATACGCAACGTATGTAAGATTTTATGGCAGCCACGCCATCTTGGGGTTCGAGGCTGTTGGACCCACCAAACCATTCCCGCTAATGCCCCCGACCTGACCACACCTGCTGCTCCCTCCACTGTTGTATAATCTTCAAGAAGAGAAAGAAAGAAAGAAAAAGAAAAAAAAGAAGGTGGTGGACGTTAAGGTGGTGGTGATGGTGGTTGTGGTGGTGGTGTGGTGTGGTGATGGTGGTGGTGTGGTGGGGTGGTGATGATGATGCATGTTACGAGTTATATACACACGATTACATGGTGCGTTTAGTGGGCGCGCATGAGAGAGAGAGAGAGAGAGAGAGAGAGAGAGAGAGAGAGAGAGAGAGAGAGAGAGAGAGAGAGAGAGAGAGTGTGTGTCAAGTTTTCCAGGTCAGGCACCACAAAGCTGGATGGCCTAACCACAGAGGCTCTCTCTCTCTCTCTCTCTCTCTCTCTCTCTCTCTCTCTCTCTCTCTCTCTCTCTCTCTGATGAGGTAGGTCTCTGTGCCACCATCGTCACGACCCAGACAAAGCAATTGGGAGTCATCCCCCCCTCCATCGTCATGTCTCCCGCCACATCAACAACAAGAAGTGAATCCGTACCCTTCACCATGTTGGTCACAGACAAGTAGCGAGGCCAAACCCCGTTATCTATCACGTGGAAGCGCCAAACCCCGTCGTTATCTATCACGTGGAAGCGCCAAACCCTGTTATCTATCACGTGGAAGCGCCAAACCCCGTCGTTATCTATCGCGTGGAAGCGCCGATTTCCGCGGCTGTCTGGCGACTTGACTATCGAACTGGAGTCGGCTCGTGACACGGAGCTCATCATTGCTTTCAAGCTTTGATCCACGAATTATCTGCCCACCTCCCTCCATATAATGAAGCTCTTACAATACGCTGTTCATCCTCTACGTCGTAAAATAATCTTCAGTCGTATTAACTCCAATCCACGTTTTGATATATATATATATATATATATATATATATATATATATATATATATATATATATATATATATATATATATAAATGAGGTGAAATTTAGACGTGTGCGTGACCCGGAGCCAAGGCTTCCCCCCAAGCAAACACGAGGTAAGGATCCATGGGCGGAGGTGGGGAGGGTAACACAGCTTACACACGGGAGTGTAAACAGCTTTGCCATCGCGTGAAGGAAGTAATGCCTCGTAAAATTCTTAATGGAGGCTGTGAAGACCAGCGCCAATTGCCCACCCCGCCTCCGCGGCCCGCCTTGAATCAATGGCTCCTCCTCCCTCCCATTAACAAAAACATACACAAGCCCATTATTACAACCGGTAAGGTTGTAATAAAGATGTGGTGATTCCGGGGATACTGTCTACCGCATCTGCGGTGGCTTTCTCGCAGTCCATGGACTGGACCTTATCACTGATTTCTTCCACTGGCGAGAGAAAGGAGAGGGGGGGAAAAAAAAGAGGGGATGTTTCTGTTGGTAAATATGTGACGTGACGTGACGTGACGTGCCCGGCAAGGGGGGGTCGGGGGAGAGATGTGTGAGGAGGAGAAGAGGAGAAGGAGAGGAGAATGGGGGAGGGGGGAGAACACACACACACACACACACACACACACACACAGTATGGACCACGTGGCGCGAATTCTAAATAACATCACGCGATTCTGCCCTCCCTCCTCCACCCTCGAACTCCCCACCCACTACCCACCCACCCTAGAGCCCCATGCCACTGCTCAATGCCGTACTTACCCACCCTCTCCCTCCATCCCTCCTCCCGACCCGTCCTGCCCTCACAGGACACGCAGGGGCCACACAGACGAGGGGCGGTGATCACTCATTATTGTGACCTATTAGTCTGGCCTATGAACTCGATGGCAACTTCTCTTAAATGATAACCAACCAACCCTTCTCCCCATTTTCCTCTGTGAAATAATATCAGGGGCTATATAATGATATACGTGCCATTCATACGTTAAGGGTCACCGTGCCTGCAGGCATGCGCTGCTGTGAGGGGAGTGACTGGTTCAGCCACGTCACGTGCGTAATAGTGCGTCAGCCGCGTCACGTGCGTAATAATGCGTCAGCCGCGTCACGTGCGTAACGGTGGGTCACCAGCAGCTTGTAGACAATGGGTCAGCCGTGGGTCGGCTTGCTATCACACACACACACACACACACACACACACACACACACACACACACACACACACACACACACACAGAAAATCACTTCTGTGGGGATGGGGTTGCCAGCCTCCCCAGCAGCACTCGTTGTCAACCCACACACCAATCTGCGGGCTGCAAACGAAACAGTTGAAGATGCAAACGATGATAGATGGGCGGGGCCAGGATGGGGCTTCGACCTCTTAAAAAAAAAAAAAAAAGTACTACACCAGCAAACAGGCACGAGTGAAAGAACGTAGGATAAGGAATACCCGGGAGTGGCCCAGGATATGAGTATCCGTTTCTCGGGGCATCTACCTTATCTATCTATCTATCTATCTCTTCATCCGTGTGTCTCGCTATCTATATTTACCTCCACCCAGAAGGACGTAAAGGCATTCGTATCGTGCGTCTATTTCATCATGTTCTTTCGTGAGGAATATCGCTCTAAAAGCGATGCCGGGAGCACTTCCTTATCCTACGACATTCCAGGACCTTCCTTATCCTACGCTTCTCCAGGACCTTCCTTATCCTACGCCTCTCCCAGACCTTCCTTATCCTACGCCTCTCCTAGACCTTCCTTATCCTCCGTCTCTCTTAGACCTTCCTTATCCTACGCTTCTCCAGGACCTTCCTTGTCCTACGCCTCTCCCAGACCTTCCTTATCCTACGCCTCTCCTAGACCTTCCTTATCCTCCGTCTCTCTTAGACCTTCCTTATCCTACGCTTCTCCAGGACCTTCCTTGTCCTACGCCTCTCCCAGACCTTCCTTATCCTACGCCTCTCCTAGACCTTCCTTATCCTCCGTCTCTCTTAGACCTTCCTTATCCTACGCTTCTCCAGGACCTTCCTTATCCTACGCCTCTCCCAGACCTTCCTTATCCTCCGTCTCTCTTAGACCTTCCTTATCCTACGCTTCTCCAGGACCTTCCTTGTCCTACGCCTCTCCCAGACCTTCCTTATCCTACGCCTCTCCTAGACCTTCCTTATCCTACGCCTCTCCCAGACCTTCCTTATCCTCCGTCGAAAGCCGATGAGGTGAATCCTCCCCTTCAGCCAGCTATCACTGTCATCCGTCGGAACAGTCCCTCTACCCCCCCCCAGCCCGACTCATCCATCAGAGAGAGAGCTCTCCTTGCCAACCCTCACGTGTAATCCATCGGATCCATCTCTCATCCAGTCATCATAGTCATTCATCAGACTAAAATCCCCCCCCCTCCCCCGTCATCCAACAGCCAGCCATCATTGTCACCCGTTGGACCCAATCCGTAAGCCAGCTATCAAACAGCCATCACATTCATCCATCCGACCAATCCCCAATCGTCAGTAACCATAAATCAGTGACCTGGGTTCATGCATTTATTCAACCCCACAATGAACAATCTGTAATAAAATCATTGAGAGTCCATCGTCTCCAAATCCCTAATCAGCCACCAATCATCCATCGAATCTATCCACCAGTCCGATCCCCTATAGAACAATCCATTCATCCACCAAAACCTCTCGAGCATATAATGTACATCGGAAGAAAAATATCAGAATAATCAAAGACCTTAGATCTAAAACTCTAAAACACAAACATTATAGAAACACCAAGAAATTACAACCTACCCTTCCAGATATAGAAACCACAAGAAACATGCGTTTGGAGGAAGAATGAGGGAGGGAAAATATAAAAGTCTTTCACAACATGCTCGTGGAGAAGTTTAAATCCCTCGATGGAGGGAATCAGCTGACTGAATGTAAACAACAGAGACCACCTGTCCACCGGATCAATCAGCTGATAACATGTACGGGTGGGGTAGGGTCGGGGGGTAAGGCAAGGTAGGGGTGGGAAGGGGTAAGGTCGAGGGTTAAACACCCAGTCCCCTTTGGAAATCAAAATATACACACAATACAAACAAAAAACAGTAGAGGAAAATCCATAAAAAAATCTGGCAGACATATGAAGCACTGGACTGATGATCAGCCTCTCAGAGATGTTGAGAGATACACAGTACATCGCCTTCTAATCAACCACCAGCAAACGTTTAACAACGTCTCACATGGGTGGAATGTGGAGGACTGACTAGTCTCTTCAGACAAAACGAGGATGGAATAAGACATTCAAAATGCAATAATTTCTGACTCTCTCTCTCTCTCTCTCTCTCTCTCTCTCTCTCTCTCTCTCTCTCTCTCTCTCTCTCTCTCTCTCTCTCTCTCTCTCCTACAACGTCCAAAGACCAGACACCACCTCGTCTAGCTGCAGCCGACCATAATATCCTAATGGACTCTTTTAGACGCTAACAATACGAAGTCTGGGTTCGGTTGCTGTGGCAGCCAGCCCCTACCGTGTTACATCAAACAGTTCTGCGTTGCAGTTTAATTTCGGTGTTGTAGTTTACCTTCTGTGTTGTAGTTTACCTTCTGTGTCGTAGTGTACCTTTTGTGTTGTAGTTTACCTTTTCATACAGACACGGACACGTCACTCTACGAGACTTCGCCCCGTTGTGAATGATCTAGACACACACACAGACACAGACACACACACACACACAGGGGTAGTAATTTGTATGGAATGAAAGTTTATATTCGTGCGAGCTTCTGGTGACACGACGTGGGGAGGGATAAATGACCCAGATGTTCTTTCATTGCTGGGCAGTCGTCCATAAATAGTGACTGGGTACACGGAGTCGGAACCCACTTCAGGGACCCCCACCCAAAAAAAAAAAATAAATAAACAAAAAATATATCGCCTTTTACTCCAGCGATCATGGCGAACCAGTTAGTTAGGCCGACACACGCAGGCAGTCAGAACCGAGTTACTTACTGCTTGTGTGTGTCGAACTAACTTGGAATGTCATGGATTCCAGTCTACGAGAGGAAATCACAGAGACATGTAAACTTCACGACTCAAAAGACTGTTCCAGTCCTCTGCTAAAGCATATAAAAATATATGACCTTAATGAATGACATATATATATATATATATATATATATATATATATATATATATATATATACACACACACACACACGAAGGACCCCTTTTAGGCAGCTACAACGATAAGACAGACTGGTCTGAAGTTGTGAAGGTCCCGCGACGTCCGTGTGGACAATGATAATACGTACAACTCTGCCCAAGGCGTCTCCTCCCCCCGCGGCGGACACTTTAACGAGGACAAACTATGGACTACATTCACTCTGAACCCCCTTTTTTCCCCCCTACACACTGGCATAGCACAAGACATTTTTCCCCTCCTCCCCCACAGGATAACTACCCTTTTCCCGCAGGCCGTTCGTGGGGATCGGCCCCTATACTTCTACAACCCCGTGAGGCGTCGCCGTCGCAGTGGCCGCCGTCGTTCGGGAAGAGTGTATATAAACGATGTACCGCCACGTTATCACGTACCCCAACGAACAACACACTCGGGGGGGACCACGTAGCCATGACTCATACAAAGGAAACGCTCTACACTGACCCATCTCTAATGAGACTGACACCAACCAGGAAAACAAAATAACCTCGATCTAGTCTTCCTACAATAGCGCACGCGCTCGCGCACACGAGTTCTACGTCACACACACGCACACGCACATACAAGCGAGTTCTACGTCACACGCACATATACACAAACAAAAACAAACAAAAACATACATACACAGACAGACAGACAGATACACTCACACGCACGCAGGCAGACCAGATCACCTCACAGAGCAGTGGTGTACAGCGGCGGAAGGTGCCACGCTCGTACCTACAAAGAAAAGGAAAGTCATTAGTCTTTCCAGCTTCGAAATACGTATTCAGCGCCATGGCGAACAATAAAGAACAACAGAGAATGGAAAGGAGTGATCACGAACGACGTGTGAGAGAGAGAGAGAGAGAGAGAGAGAGAGAGAGAGAGAGAGAGAGAGAGAGAGAGAGAGAGAGAGAGAGAGAGACCATCTGAAACACATGAAAAACATACTGAAGGGCGCGCTCAATCTACAGAAAAGAAAGCGAGTCGATAAAACACCAGATGAGGCAAATACGTATACGCAAAGGCGAGGAGATAAACATAGGCAACATCTGCGACGTGGGGCAAATAAACATGCAAACACCTACGACAGGTCAACAAACAAGGAAGAGGCAAATACGGGAGTGAAGTGAATGTACAAACGTGAGACATGTAAACACGAACGGAAGGTAAAGCAATATTTTTCTTCTTTCAAGAGAAGTGAGAGAAAAATGAGGTGCGCTTGTGTGAATCCAAAGAAAAATGAGTATGTATAAGGAAGAAAATAAGTATAAATAAGGAAGAGGAATGTAAATAAAACAAGAACGAGACGAAGCTGTAAATATAAGCAAGAGGAAACGAAATAACTAACTGGAGTAAATACGTAAATGTAAGTGTAAATGGCTGGTGATATAAGCCCAGCTCTCGTGCCTTTACTGTCTTACTGATAAAAATGGCAATGTTGTTGTGTTATCATGGAAACGGGAATACAAACACACACACAAAAAGGAGACTTCAGATGAAAAACACAGGCACTAACATGACTGTGAGTTAAACACACACACACACACACACACACACACACACACACACACACACACACACACACACACACGCACCAACCTTTTCAGCCAAAAATACGAGCCTACACAGAGGAACACATATAACTTAACGAGCACACACACACACACACACACACACACACACACTATCCAACCTAATCCAACTTAAGACTCGTCAGAGTCTATCTAATCTATAATGAGGGGATCAGGTGTTTGAATGGGGGGAGAGGGAGGACTAAGGGAGGTTACGTTGTGTAGAGGGAAGGTGATCATCTACAGAAACGATGAGAAAGGGAGAGAGAGAGAGAGAGAGAGAGAGAGAGAGAGAGAGAGAGAGAGAGAGAGAGAGAGAGAGAGAGAGAGAGAGAGAGAGGATGAAGATCCACGAAAGATGGTGTTTCGGTGCCAAAACGTGGGGGTTACAGAGTCCATTAGACATATAATTACCTAAATATTACAACCTATTTGTACTGTAGGGGTGGGGGGGGGGGGAGTTCAACACTCGTGGGGTTTGTGTGGCGGGGGTTGGAGGGGGGAAGACATCTCACCAACGTTCTCTATTGTCTTACAACTTTATAAACTCTCGTATGTTGTGGACGTTCGCAGTCTCGTCACTCTAAGTGTAATCCATTGACCTACAACTTTAACACAGTACAAGTAATTCTCGACATCTATTTCTTCTTTTTTTTTTTTTCAAAGTTGTCATGACGTCTAGTTGTTGTTATATCCCTACGTCTGTCGCGGAAGTGTGCACCGTTACCACCAAGCTTCAAAGTAAAAGGTTGTGATTACGCCACCTTACTCTCTCGCTTTCCAGCGTGAGCAAATTCAAGGCCTCATTTGTCTTAATTCCTGTATCATCTAAGTTGCCCTCCTCTGGACCTTCTCTATCGATTCTATGAGCCCTTTTCCTTTTATTTTTTTTTTTTTTTTACAAAACAGTGACCAAACTTCAGAAGTATAGCCTAGGTTTAGAACAACCCAGGATGTGAACAGTGTCTTATATATATCTCCTTATCAGTATCTGTGTCTCTTATCCTACTATGTGACTGCAGGCACATTGTTTCTGCTGGTTTCCTAATGAAGGACTCTGGAAAACAGGCTGGAAATGACATCAACCAACACGAACCTCTCTCACACACACACACACATTCCTGCGTCACATTTCCTACTAGTACCCTTTTTGAAACTTTCTTTCAGTCTGTGTCAGCGACCCAAACGTCAGGCCAACTTTGGAGAATGTCTAATAAGGTTGCCTTTGATGCAATTCCTCCTTTCCGCCTCCCTCTTGATGGCGTCATTGGCAAACATGTTAAGCTTACGGCTCAGTCCTTCCCACAAGTCATTCACGTGGATTAAGAACACCAGACGTAGGCACGTTACAACGTACACGTGTGGGTGCTGAAAGTTATATATATATATATATATATATATATATATATATATATATATATATATATATATATATATATATACACACACACGAAGAGGACAAGCTAGCCGTGGAAGCATTAGGTACGATGGAGAACACCCCTGATCATAAACCAGACTCTTCGAACTTCTGTGGCATAGCCTCGTTTCCCCCCACCCTTGTAGTTCAAGAAATCCGTGCCCTTGCATGAGACTATTCCAGTCATGGAAGACGGTTTTAGGAGAGACAGAGACAGCACGGCGCAGACGCTCTAAAGGACCTCGCTGTTCTACAGTATGTCAGGACGCACCTTTGAATAAAAAGAAAAAGAAATTAAACTTTACCCGGAGGAAATCTCCCTTTTCCTATTTTGAGGCGTTGTTTTGTGTGATTAAAGGCATCCCGGTGAAAGTGGTCGAGGTGCATCATCGGTGTGATGGTGGGAGCAGCGATGGGGCAGTGTTTACACTGGGCAGCGTTGTCAGATCGCCACATCCCCGGCCGGCAAGCCTGTAGGTCATGCGGGCTGCCAGACACCCAACATATGACCAAGTCACACACACACACACACACACACACACACACACACACATATAACGCCACCACAACCGCCGCTATCCTCCAATGCATGACATTTCATCATGCTTCGCTTCTTCGCTCATGCCTTGACGTTGATGATATCATCTTCCTCTCAAGTATCGAATACGCAACCACCACTGCTCTTCATTGTTTCTTTATCGCTAACCGAGCAAAAAAAAAAGAAGACGTGCGTTACCGGAGAGGAAAACCGTTTCCGAGGGAATAATCTACCGACGCCTAACCTCGGCTGCCAGTAATATGTAACACTTTAATGTATCAGGATAATTATACCGTAAGAAACTAGGTAATTTGAGGGTACAAAAGATAAAAGCAGGTGCTTGCATGTATAAGGGCTATATTTAGCAGCCGTAATTAAAGCGGAACCCGCGCTCTGCAACTATGGGCAACAGTTCGGACGTGCACCGTTAATATTCTTCCTGTTTCATCATCATCATCATCATCATCGGGAGGGGTCTGTTGTGTATGGTCACCCTCCCTCCCTCCTTGGCCTCACACATTCGTCTCTGAATCGTAATCAAATTACATCTTATGGTTGTTCCTCCGCGTCGTCTGTGAAGTAACGATAGAAAACTATAAAAGAAAAAAATAACTAGTTCATCTCCTGAGAGAGGGGCCGACATGAGTGAGGTTCGGGCGACCTGCCGAAACCCCCCCCCCCAACCCACTATACCGCTCCTCCCATCCCTCCCCCACCCATCACCAGCTAACCTAGATGGCGCAACATTCACGCACGTTATCAAGGTCCATAATCCTTAACTTTCTAATGGGGATAACGGACATAACGCGCACTGCCATATACTTCACCTTGAGAATGTTTCGCTCTACGTAGTAAATCAGTTCCAGACAAAGACAAAGACGTCAACACCCCTTACGAATGGTCGTTACAAAAAGCAATAAAGCTGTTACAATAACTGAATAATAATAATACTAATAATAATACGGCTGAGTCACTGTGTAACACTGAACCGATGATGATGAAGAAGAAGCTGGCAGCAGCGGTAAGGTAATAGGGAGAACATATCGTACAGTGCCTTACCTAAACGCAGATAACACGATAACACGAAACTATGCGAGCCAGTCCTTCGCAACACCTTCAACATGGAGAGGAAAGGAACACGGAACACCCTGAAGTTAAGTCTCTCAAGAAGACGAGCGTCTTTAAAACCCAGTCGATAGATCTTGCACCAGGAAACTGCTTAAAAAGATCGATACGTTTAGTGCACGCTGTCAACTCCCCCCCCTACACTACGGCACCAAGTTTTAATTCGGGAAGCAGGAGCGCAAGATTTCTGGATCATTGATTTACCAAGCAGATACCTCACTACGTGTGTGTGTAAACCCGCAGCTTTCGTTCAATGTGATACGTCTAGCGCTATATTGAGCGACGAGAAGTTCCATCCATAGCTACACCTGGTAACGCTGAGGGGCCAGCCAGCGAGTGTTGCATCACTGTAATCCTGCCATTGTAAACACAAAACACCAGCGTTCTTCCGCTCCAACTTTGACAGTGTATGTTCGCATGGTTATCTCTCACCTCCTGCACAGTGGTTGGTCCTTTCATGGCCCTCTTCCTCCTCTTGCACTGGCGGGGGTTCGCTAAAGAGATACATTGATACGCATTATCATCCTCCAGTGTGTGTGTGTGTGGGGGGGGAGATATAACATCACACGTCTTGCATGTATCAGATTCTGAACGGTTGGTACTTAACAATTCACATTATTTCAGGATACGATGATCCCTCCGTGATACCCATTGATACGAAAAGGAAAATGGAGACGTGTGTGTGTGTGTGTGTGTGTGTACACAAAGGTCAAGCCGTAAATGTGGGAGAGATAAAAATAAACAACAAAGCGAGAGCCGGGATAAAAATTGTTGAGCGGGTGAAACTCCCGCTCCGTAGCGTTTTGTGTTCCCAGGCCTGATTACGTGTGAGTGTCGTGACCCCGCTACGCCCGGGGCGCCCGGTTCTCGCTTTAACGGAACGCTCTCCTTGGTGTGTGTGTGTGTGTGTGTGTGTGTGTGTGTGTGTGTGTGTGCCATTTATATGAATCGACTTTCGCACAGGATGTAACGATAAGGGCCGGCGGGAGTCGCAAAGGAGCGTTGGCAATGAGGCGGGAAACGCTCGTAACAGAGAGTCACAACACCACTGAAGAAAAATGTGTTCTTGTTATTATCATCTTGAGCCGAGTGTTCTTGTGTGTGTGTGGATGACCTAGGAACTCACTCGCTCCCTTGATGCTAAAAAAAAAAAAAAAAACCCGACAGATAGCATGGTGAAACGATGTTAAATGGGTGTGGCAGAGGATTTAGAATGAAAAAAAAAAATAAAGGGTTATGATAATTCACGATACTCGGATTAATTGAAAGACACGAAACACAAGCCCACACAACGCAACCTGCCACAACCTTACTTCATGCTCGACACGGCCGAGAGAGAGAGAGAGAGAGAGAGAGAGAGAGAGAGAGAGAGAGAGAGAGAGAGAGAGACTTTTAAACCATAGAGCCCTTTTTTAAAAGTACTTGCGACTAGAATTATTACGCTACGGTAATGGAGGAAAAACAGCGTAATGTATGAGAGACGACTATTAGTCACTAGAGACTTGAGGGCTCCAGACAAGGCTATACCATCACGGTGAATTGCATAATTTTTACCTTTTTTTCCTTCTTTTTTTTTTTTCTCTTCTGTTATTAGCGTAGCGACCCTGAGCGCTTCTACTGCAATCACAGATAGAAAAACATAATTTCCGCTCGAATAAAACACGCTAGATAACAACTGCTGTCATGACAGCTAAATGCATATACGGGAAGGACCCCGCGCAGAACAAAATAACACCGGGTGGCGATGAACGACGGCAGTAAGTGCGTCGTTCCCTCATTTCACAAACGGGTCGTGGCCTCTCTTGCTGCTCTGGCAGTGTTGCCAAATCTTGCATCCAACAACGCAATACTAGAGAGAGAGAGAGAGAGAGAGAGAGAGAGAGAGAGAGAGAGAGAGAGAGAGAGAGAGAGAGAGAGAGAGAGAGAGAGAGAGAACATGGTTCTCTTAGTTCTGCATTAAACCATAAGGGGATCCAAGTCTTTAACATTTCCAAAGACAGCCCCATTAACTCATGCTGTTAACTCTTTACCTGCCCGTAATGCTAAATAATTAGATGAATATATACGACGCACGCCCTTCCGAAGTTGAACATCCACGGATCACGTTCGGTTTGTATACACACACACACACACACACACACACACACACACACACACACACACATATATATATATATATATATATATATATATATATATATATATACACACACAATCGAGGTGAAGATCAGACAGACCCATTGTACAACCAGATCACCCACAGACCAGCCTTGGGCAATGACTATTACATTTTGAACGAGCAAAACCAAGACAAGTTTCAATCACCATTTGTATTCATTCAAGTATTCTTTTTTTTTTTCCCCCTTCACCTTGACTACTGCCGACGGCTATATTAAAACACTATCAAATTACCAACCGCCAACTTTAAGACAAAAGCGTCGACGCCTTTATGAGGGCGACCTTGAAAACATCCTTTGAAATGCTAATTCGTTTATCAATCGATTCGACAACGTGTAAACATCAGTCAGCTCTGATGGTACGACGAACGATCCTCGACCACATTACGACCCTGGAGCACGACGACCCTCGACCACATTACGACCCTTGAGCACGACGATCCTCGACCACATTACGACCCTTGAGCACGACGACCCTACACCGCATTACGACCCTTGAGCACGACGACCCTCGACCGCATTACGACCCTGGAGCACGACGACCCTCGACCACATTACGACCCTTGAGCACGACGACCCTACACCGCATTACGACCCTTGAGCACGACGACCCTCGACCGCATTACGACCCTTGAGCACGACGGTACGACCCCCCCTTGACCATGACATCACGAGTCCTAGGCACGACCTTTACGACCCCTCGGGCGAGGCCAGATCATCATAACGTAAACTTCAGGGTTGTACAGTCGTCCAGCTCAAGAGAATATATAACAAGCCATTCCTGTTTTAATCACGGACACAGGCCACCAGGGCTCGATGGCAGACCATGGACTACATGTGGTGACCAGGTCAAGCCAGCATCAGACTTGCACACAGAAAACACATCAGAAAAGGTTCTCTAAAACCCCCACACACTGTTTTTGCGCGCGCGCGCGCGCGCGCACACACACACACACACACACACACACACACACACACAGCTGAGGAATCCATCCTACTAATTCATCGTTAGTTCATCAATGAGGTGTCAAAAAAAAAAAAACCCCAGGAACTTGGGATTAAAAAAAAATCACCGCAAAAGTCTGTCTACTACTACTACTACTACTCCCCCGTGCGTAGGAGAGCGCAAACGCTCGCGCCTGGACTCCACCGGCAGCCGGTAAAAATGACGTGTTGCGGCCATTTCGCCGGCGGCCGAAGGAACCGGTGCGGCCGTTGGGGGGGAAACATCACCCTGTGGGACGCCCTTAATGCTCATATGAGGGAAAGACGTTCTGGTTACGTTCTTCCTCGTTAGCGGAGGGCTGCAAGCCGTCACAGGAGTTAAGGATTGGTCATGTGGCCCCGTGTTCTTTACTGACCAAACTCCGCAGTGTGAGTACGTGAACTGCAGTCAATACTTTAGTATGACCCAAAACGGCAATGAGAGCTCGGCAGATGCATCTAGCAGGGCACAGACTCGGTGTGTGTGTGTGTGTCTGTAAACGGGTGTGGCTCTGAATGGGGCTCCCCTCAGCAGCTGTAAGGAAGAACGTGCCGTCGAAGGAAGGGGAAAAAAAAACTTAGCGAACGGGTCCGTAAGGAGTTCGCCCGTTCGCCTTTGACAACACGAGACAGGAGGGAACTAACCTCGTCTCGCACTCTGTAAAACCACAAACCAGCGAAGAAGACCCAGCAGAACCGGCTGGCAGGAGGCGGCAGGGAGACCTGAGGCATCCAGCGAAATTAAAGCAGGAAGAACCCTGCTGAGCCAGCTGCTAGGGCGAATCTCAGGTATGAGTCAAAGAGGAGAGGGGGAAAAATGAGGAAGGAGTGGGAGGGGGGAGGCCCAATGACTCCCAAACCGCTGCCGGACGAACAGACAATACGAAAAGCCAAGAATGGTTTATATACGGAAGACTCATCCGACTGTGTGTGTGTGTGTGTGTGTGTGTGTGTGTGTGTGTGTGTGTGTGTGTGTGTGTGTGTCTGTGTGTGTGTGTGGCCAAAGCAGGCATGTGTGAGTGCGGTGCGGTGTCTGACCCAGGCACGAACGGTGGCTGTGGTGTGAGAGATGACAGTGGGGGGGAGGGGTGAAGTTGGACAGTAACAACTTGGCCTGTGTTGAACTTGGGGGCGGGCGAGACAGAGACACGACACTGGAACAAGCTCCAGGAGGGGCAGAGTATGCAAATCCCGACTAATTCCAGTCGTCTGGGTGTCTCGGCGTCCTCTGGATATCATCGAAGGTGGACTATCCAGCTCTCGTCCGACGCCCACGGAAAAGGGGTGGGGGGGAAAGGGGATACAACAGGGAGCAATATCCGGAGGTGGAGCACCTCTTCAAACGGAGCTCTGTGACATGATCAGCAGGTATGAATACCTGTCCGGAACATCCTGGTGGGGGAGGCCCACTGGTCGAGTCGTTGCCTGAAGAAGTAATTACGCGTTCAATGGCTCACCTGCTGTGGTCTCCAGCCACGCCATCCGCCAGGTCAATACCTGCAATGATAACACCGTCTGCGTCTGTCTTACTGGAAGTCTCCTGTGGCTAAGTGGTTCACGCTGGTTCTTACACGTCTCCAGCCGCTGGGTTCACCATAAGGTCTTTGGCCGATGACTGGTTCCTAATGACCCGAGGTTCCAACAGTGGTTCTGGGGTCTTAGGTAGACGAGTGTCCTCACTCAGGTTGCCGAGTGTTCTCTGGTCTTGAGACGAACAACCGTTGGTTCTGAAGTCTTAGGCTGCAAAGAGAGTTTCAAGTCTTGAGTTTCTGATTGGTACTTTGGTCCTTGAGTTACAATGCAGGCTTTAAGTCTGAGTTACAATGCAGGCTTTGAGTCTTCAGCTTTCAGTCTTGAGTTTGTGATTGGTACTTTGGTCTTGAGTTACAATGCAGGCTTTAAGTCTTGAGTTTCTGACTGGTACTTTGGTCCTTGAGTTACTATGCAGGCTTTAAGTCCTGAGTTTCTGATTGGTACTTTGGTCTTGAGTCGCTAAGTGGGTTTCCAATTTCGAATCACTGAGCGGCTTCTTCGATCTTACTGTTGCTGAATAGTTCTTAGAGCCTCGGACTGTTAAGTGATGCTCAGGCCTCGAGGTCCTGAGTGGCTACCAAGACTCGAGTTGTTCTTAGACTTCGCATCAGAGTTCTTACCGTGATCAAGCCTCTGATAAGATACTGTACCCAAGTCTTTTGAGTTCCTACCGAAGCCAACAAGCCTTTGAGTCTCTACAACGCCTTACAAGTTTCTGTGTGTTGCATCGCTGTGCAGAACCAACACAACATTACGTTATTAGTTCTGGTGTTGGGGTGAGGGGGCGTAAGGGAGGGGGGGTGAGTGATGAAAGCGCAACATCTTAATCCTTGTTGTGTTCCTATAACACACTGGTCCTCGAGTTGCAACGAGGCATGAGTCCTTGAGTTGCACCACCCGACCAGGACGTGAGTTGCAACACACGGCTAGGCCTGGAGTTGCAGCAACACGTTAGCCCCCGCGGGCCGTTGCCACTTAGGGAATAAACGTCCAGTTAAACCCTTAAAACTCTGGCTCAGACGACAGAAGGGTTAAGCTCCCACATAGCATTGAAAACAATAGGGTTAAAGGAGAAGGGCAGGAATGACAAAGCCTCTCTCTCTCTCTCTCTCTCTCTCTCTCTCTCTCTCTCTCTCTCTCTCTCTCTCTCTCTCTCTCTCTCATACTTCATCCACTCTTCTCTCTTACACTCACTTTTCTCCCCATTACCCCCCTCCTCTCTTCCTTTATACATACACACACACAGTCATCTATAAAGCAAGAGAGATAAAGGATCTTATTCTTAAGAACACAGATCAATTTAATTGGATGTACCAAGAATAATAAATGCAGACGAAACTGGTTACTTCCTTGTTGTGAAATACTGAGGCGGTAAGGCCTCACACACACACACACACACACACACACACACACACACACACACAAGCACAGAACCTAGAACCCAGGCAGACCAGTAAAAAGAGCCGTGAAGTAGACTACCCTCACTCCATAAACAAACCAGGCAGCCAGCACCTGCCTCGCCCGCATTATGTGCAACAGTGTCTACAGGGAGCGTACGTGCACTCCTTACGTACTTGGAGTGTGCACAGAGGGAGCGTAGCTCGGCTCCCTCTCTGGAGGGGATGGACGGTGGGGCAGGCGGCGAGGAGCTGTGGACGCACGCCTGCGTGTGCCGGCGCAGGCAAGAGCTGTGCGAGGGCGCACTGCGACCGTCGACGGCGGTGGCCGCAGGGTGGAGTGTATTCCTGACCCGTCTGGATGGGTGGTTCGGATTCGGGCAGGTAACCGCACGGTGCGGATCGTATAAGACGATGCGGTCAGTGCAGCTGTAACAGACACTTGGGGAGTGGGAGGGGGTGAACGCCATCGCGTCCTTCCGCGTGGCTTTCCCGGTGGGGATGTAGGGTTAGGTGGGGGGAGATAGGAGAGAGGGGGAGGAGGGAGAAGGGAGGAAGGGAGGTTCGTGGCTTTGGTAGGGTCCTACCTACCCTAAGGTCATGTGAGTGGCAGTTGGTGGTGGTTGCTGTGGGAAAAGCGGATGTGCTGATCAACCCGATTACCGAGAGTGGATATCGAGGGCACTGTCAACTATCCTCACGGGTACACTGACGAGCGAGGAGGAGTCCCCATCCGAGTGATGCGACTCCGAATATATCGGGTGTCACGCCACCTACCTCTGTCTGACCCCGCCAGCGGATCTCCGTGTGGGTTATGTGGCCAAAGGAGAACTCTCGTCACCTTGAGGTGTATCCGGTAGGCTCGTCAGTCTGGTGTGTGTGTGTGTGTGTGTGTGTGTGTACATAAAGCCAGGATACCTGCAGGAGAGCTCTTGGTTCATCGGGCGTCGGGCCCTTCGAAGCGAGAGTCCTGCCCTCGTACACAGAGGATTTACCAGGGTTGTCTGCGTCCGGCACGCCTCTCTTTCAAAACCCAGGGTATGTGGGAGACGACGGGTTTGCTGAAGTACTTAATCAGTTCCCGTGGAATATAGACACCCCCCCCCCCCTAGTGGAACACAGACTCCCCCCAACTCCTCCCTCAGTTCTCTCCTGATCGCTGGTTTTTCATCTTAACTGCAAAAACCATCTACGACAGAAGACATATATGTATTCTATAGTATCATCTAAAATCCAAGTATGGTCCAGCTTACAATGACATTATTAGTCATCATAGACGAAAGAGGAGGAATATGCCAGTCTGTTTGTGTGTGTGTGTGTGTGTGTGTGTACATAAAGCCAGGATACCTGCAGGAGAGCTCTTGGTTCATCGGGCGTCGGGGCCGGGCCCTTCGAAGCGAGAGTCCTGCCCTCGTACACAGAGGATTTACCAGGGTTGTCTGCGTCCGGCACGCCTCTCTTTCAAAACCCAGGGTATGTGGGAGACGACGGGTTTGCTGAAGTACTTAATCAGTTCCCGTGGAATATAGACACCCCCCCCCCCCCTAGTGGAACACAGACTCCCCCCAACTCCTCCCTCAGTTCTCTCCTGATCGCTGGTTTTTCATCTTAACTGCAAAAACCATCTACGACAGAAGACATATATGTATTCTATAGTATCATCTAAAATCCAAGTATGGTCCAGCTTACAATGACATTATTAGTCATCATAGACGAAAGAGGAGGAATATGCCAGTCTGTTTCCCACACACACACACACACACACACACACACACACACACACACACACACACACACACAAAAGACTATTCCTTAAAAGCGACATATAAGAAGAAAATTACCTGATAAAAAAAAATGAAAAAGTAATGAATGAATGGAAAACACACGGGAGCAATAACAGACGACCAGGAAGAGGAGATATATGATGAACAACGACTAATGAGAGTGGATAAATGGAGGGGCAGGACGAGGGAGGGGGTAGACATTGAATGATAATGGGATGGAGAAAATAAAAACAACGACTGGAAACCGGTTCCTCCGGTTTCTGAACACAGAGCTTCGCCCGTTATCAGCGCGGTGTTTGGTTTCTTTTCTGGTCTTTAGAGGTCAGGTTTGCTTTGTGTGTGTGTGTGTGTGTGTGTGTGTGTGTGTGTGTGTGTGTGTGAAAGTCTGTCCGCACTTTTAAGAAAATCGCGCAGTCAGTCACGCTGCGGACACACGATGCGTCACACCCCGCGTGTATATATATATATATATATATATATATATATATATATATATATATATATATATGAGATCCGTCACGCGGCGTGCACCATCCGAAGACTCGCACGTCACGCTCCGCGCACCATGCGTTACTCTAGTGCGTGATGTGTCCCCGCCGGCGGGCGTCCCATGCGTCACCCTCGGGCAGCACACAGTGCGTCGAGCCGACGCTCACGTCAAAGAAAGACGAGACGCCACCACCTCACGAGGTCCGCTGGGCGAGGTCTGGCCCAGCCGATCCTTCAAGGAAGGCGGCGTGCCGTGTGGTTGTCTGCCGTGCCATGTGGTAGTCTGCCGTACCATGTGGGTGTCTGCCGTACCATGTAGTTGTCTGCCGTGCCATGTGGTTGTCTGCCGTACCATGTGGTAGTCTGCCCTGCCGTGTGGTTGCCTGCCGTGCCATGAGGTTGTCTGCCGTGCCATGTGGTTGTCTGCCGTGCCATGCAGAGGAATGGAATGTACCATGCGGATGTCTGCTGTATTACGTAAGCCCACGGAGCAATGTAACCTTGTGGTGGTTCTCGTCTGCTGTACCATATGTAATGGTACAGCGTAACATGTGGGTGGGCCACTGCCACCAAGGTGACGCCTCAGGTGTTCCGTGCGTTGGTGCGGTGCACCGTATACTGTACCGTGTACCGGGGAGAAGGGAGAGGGTACACGCCGAGGCGATGGGGGGGGTGTAAAGGGTAGGTTGGTTGGTGGTGGTCAGATACATCACGGCCAATTAAGTAAAATAATCTATTTTTTCTTCCCCGACTAATAGCCCCTCCGATTCTTCCCATGGGAGCGGGGACCTTTTTGGGGCTTCCCAACCCTAACGAGGGGAGCTAAATGGAACGAAGGGAGCCAGGAGGACGAGGGGAGCCAAAAGGAACGAAGGGAGCCAGGAGGACGAGGGGAGCCAAAAGGAACGAAGGGAGCCAGGAGGACGAGGGGAGCCAAAAGGAACGAAGGGAGCCAGGAGGACGAGGGGAGCCAAAAGGAACGAAGGGAGCCAGGAGGACGAGGGGAGCCAAAAGGAACGAAGGGAGCCAGGAGGACGAGGGGAGCTAAATGGAACGAAGGGAGCCAGGAGGACGAGGGGAGCCAAAAGGAACGAAGGGAGCCAGGAGGACGAGGGGAGCCAAAAGGAACGAAGGGAGCCAGGAGGACGAGGGGAGCCAAAAGGAACGAAGGGAGCCAGGAGGACGAGGGGAGCCAAAAGGAACGAAGGGAGCCAGGAGGACGAGGGGAGCCAAAAGGAACGAAGGGAGCCAGGAGGACGAGGGGAGCTAAATGGAACGAAGGGAGCCAGGAGGACGAGGGGAGCCAAAAGGAACGAAGGGAGCCAGGAGGACGAGGGGAGCCAAAAGGAACGAAGGGAGCCAGGAGGACGAGGGGAGCTAAATGGAACGAAGGGAGCCACCAAGACGAGGGGAGCCAAAAGGAACGAAGGGAGCCAGGAGGACGAGGGGAGCCAAAAGGAACGAAGGGAGCCAGGAGGACGAGGGGAGCTAAATGGAACGAAGGGAGCCAGGAGGACGAGGGGAGCCAAAAGGAACGAAGGGAGCCAGGAGGACGAGGGGAGCCAAAAGGAACGAAGGGAGCCACCAAGACGAGGGGAGCCAAAAGGAACGAAGGGAGCCAGGAGGACGAGGGGAGCCAAAAGGAACGAAGGGAGCCAGGAGGACGAGGGGAGCCAAAAGGAACGAAGGGAGCCAGGAGGACGAGGGGAGCCAAAAGGAACGAAGGGAGCCAGGAGGACGAGGGGAGCCAAAAGGAACGAAGGGAGCCAGGAGGACGAGGGGAGCCAAAAGGAACGAAGGGAGCCAGGAGGACGAGGGGAGCTAAATGGAACGAAGGGAGCCACCAAGACGAGGGGAGCCAAAAGGAACGAAGGGAGCCAGGAGGACGAGGGGAGCCAAAAGGAACGAAGGGAGCCAGGAGGACGAGGGGAGCCAAAAGGAACGAAGGGAGCCAGGAGGACGAGGGGAGCTAAATGGAACGAAGGGAGCCACCAAGACGAGGGGAGCCAAAAGGAACGAAGGGAGCCACCAAGACGAGGGGAGCCAAAAGGAACGAAGGGAGCCACCAAGACGAGGGGAGCCAAAAGGAACGAAGGGAGCCACCAAGACGAGGGGAGCCAAAAGGAACGAAGGGAGCCACCAAGACGAGGGGAGCCAAAAGGAACGAAGGGAGCCAGGAGGACGAGGGGAGCCAAAAGGAACGAAGGGAGCCAGGAGGACGAGGGGAGCTAAATGGAACGAAGGGAGCCAGGAGGACGAGGGGAGCCAAAAGGAACGAAGGGAGCCAGGAGGACGAGGGGAGCCAAAAGGAACGAAGGGAGCCAGGAGGACGAGGGGAGCCAAAAGGAACGAAGGGAGCCAGGAGGACGAGGGGAGCTAAATGGAACGAAGGGAGCCAGGAGGACGAGGGGAGCTAAATGGAACGAAGGGAGCCAGGAGGACGAGGGGAGCCAAAAGGAACGAAGGGAGCCAGGAGGACGAGGGGAGCCAAAAGGAACGAAGGGAGCCAGGAGGACGAGGGGAGCTAAATGGAACGAAGGGAGCCAGGAGGACGAGGGGAGCCAAAAGGAACGAAGGGAGCCAGGAGGACGAGGGGAGCCAAAAGGAACGAAGGGAGCCAGGAGGACGAGGGGAGCCAAAAGGAACGAAGGGAGCCAGGAGGACGAGGGGAGCCAAAAGGAACGAAGGGAGCCACCAAGACGAGGGGAGCCAAAAGGAACGAAGGGAGCCAGGAGGACGAGGGGAGCCAAAAGGAACGAAGGGAGCCAGGAGGACGAGGGGAGCCAAAAGGAACGAAGGGAGCCAGGAGGACGAGGGGAGCCAAAAGGAACGAAGGGAGCCAGGAGGACGAGGGGAGCCAAAAGGAACGAAGGGAGCCAGGAGGACGAGGGGAGCCAAAAGGAACGAAGGGAGCCAGGAGGACGAGGGGAGCCAAAAGGAACGAAGGGAGCCAGGAGGACGAGGGGAGCCAAAAGGAACGAAGGGAGCCAGGAGGACGAGGGGAGCCAAAAGGAACGAAGGGAGCCAGGAGGACGAGGGGAGCCAAAAGGAACGAAGGGAGCCAGGAGGACGAGGGGAGCTAAATGGAACGAAGGGAGCCAGGAGGACGAGGGGAGCCAAAAGGAACGAAGGGAGCCAGGAGGACGAGGGGAGCCAAAAGGAACGAAGGGAGCCAGGAGGACGAGGGGAGCCAAAAGGAACGAAGGGAGCCACCAAGACGAGGGGAGCCAAAAGGAACGAAGGGAGCCACCAAGACGAGGGGAGCCAAAAGGAACGAAGGGAGCCAGGAGGACGAGGGGAGCCAAAAGGAACGAAGGGAGCCACCAAGACGAGGGGAGCCAAAAGGAACGAAGGGAGCCACCAAGACGAGGGGAGCCAAAAGGAACGAAGGGAGCCAGGAGGACGAGGGGAGCCAAAAGGAACGAAGGGAGCCACCAAGACGAGGGGAGCCAAAAGGAACGAAGGGAGCCAGGAGGACGAGGGGAGCCAAAAGGAACGAAGGGAGCCAGGAGGACGAGGGGAGCCAAAAGGAACGAAGGGAGCCAGGAGGACGAGGGGAGCTAAATGGAACGAAGGGAGCCAGGAGGACGAGGGGAGCCAAAAGGAACGAAGGGAGCCAGGAGGACGAGGGGAGCCAAAAGGAACGAAGGGAGCCAGGAGGACGAGGGGAGCCAAAAGGAACGAAGGGAGCCACCAAGACGAGGGGAGCCAAAAGGAACGAAGGGAGCCAGGAGGACGAGGGGAGCTAAATGGAACGAAGGGAGCCAGGAGGACGAGGGGAGCCAAAAGGAACGAAGGGAGCCAGGAGGACGAGGGGAGCCAAAAGGAACGAAGGGAGCCACCAAGACGAGGGGAGCCAAAAGGAACGAAGGGAGCCACCAAGACGAGGGGAGCCAAAAGGAACGAAGGGAGCCAGGAGGACGAGGGGAGCCAAAAGGAACGAAGGGAGCCAGGAGGACGAGGGGAGCCAAAAGGAACGAAGGGAGCCACCAAGACGAGGGGAGCCAAAAGGAACGAAGGGAGCCACCAAGACGAGGGGAGCCAAAAGGAACGAAGGGAGCCAGGAGGACGAGGGGAGCCAAAAGGAACGAAGGGAGCCAGGAGGACAAGGGGAGCTAAAAGGAACGAAGGGAGCCAGGAGGACGAGGGGAGCCAAAAGGAACGAAGGGAGCCAGGAGGACGAGGGGAGCCAAAAGGAACGAAGGGAGCCAGGAGGACGAGGGGAGCCAAAAGGAACGAAGGGAGCCAGGAGGACGAGGGGAACCAAAAAGGAACGAAGGGAGGCAGGAGGACGAGGGGAGCTAAATGGAACGAAGGGAGCCACCAGGACAAGGGGAGCCAAATGGAACGAAGGGAGCCACCAAGACGAGGGGAGCCAAAAGGAACGAAGGAAGGAAAGAGCAAAGACCAAGGGGAAGGCGAGAGACAAAGGAACTTTTAAGACGTAATCTGGTGGAGCTGATGACGAATGTGGAGTGGAAGGGAGGAGGAGGGAGGGTCGGTCGTGGCCGGGGCTAGGCAGGAGTGGATACTTGAAAAAAAAAAAAAAGTGGATATCTCGGCCACAGACGGGATATCTTGGTTACCTCTAAGACTCGAAGGAGATATCCAGAGGAACTGTGGACATCTAGACTAGCAGTATGTGGAGGTCGGGGAGGGGGAGGCGATATACCTAACTATCGGGAGCAAAAATGAGCATCTTGGTCAGGACTGCCTGGACGAAAAGTGGGTATCTGAAAGCTATTTCATATCTAGAAAAAAAAAACTAAGTATATGAGAGGAGTGTGGATGGCGACAGGCGGTAGACGGGAGGGAAGAAAAGGAAAAGGAAGAAAATTATGAAATTATGCTAATCTCGGAAATAAAGTGAGTATGAACGTCGAACATGTGCAGAGTGTTTAGTGTGACATTTAGAAAGAACAGATGGTTAAAAAAAAAATGTATTACCTAAAAATCAAATCAAATCTAATCTGGAATAAGTTTTAAAGCATAAATACCAACGGGCGTATTCCGGGAACAGACGGGAAGGGACGTGTAAGAGTGATATGAGGGGGGAACAGGTGGGATGATATGAGTGAATATGAGGATGAGGTGGGAGAGAGGGCAAAAAAATGGATAGGAAGGACGAATAAATGAGGAAGAAATAAGCAAACGTGGAGATAAGAGAGGAGGAACTATGAGAAACTGGGATGCATTAAAGTTGGACATGAGGTATATAGGAACGGGAGAGTACAGAGGAAGACGAGGGACAGTATCTGGAAGAAACAGGTGGGAATGAGACGAAACGGAACACTATAGAGAGAGGGTTGAGAAATGGCGGTTGTGGGAAGGTGGGATGGGGGTGGGGAAAGGACTGGGTAATGTGATTGGCTAATGGGAAGACATGGGGAAGCCTGATAACAGATGACCTAATGGTCTATGATGGGGTTATCTGCTGGAGGAGAGTAACACTATCCTCAGTTCTTAATGCAGGTAAATGAGGACATGGAAAGCTGGGTTTAGTAATGAAATGTACCATATGAAAGGGTGACAGAGGGCGGAGGAGGGGATGGGGGACTAGAAAAGGAATGATAGAAAAGAGGAGGAGGAGGAGGAGGCAGAGGGAAGAAGAAGGGAGTAGAGAAGGAGAAACACCAAGGGGGAAAGATTGTACTGTGGGAGCTGGGGTGAGGTGCAGTGGACTGAGCGACCCAAGATCACACCGACACCGGCAGCTCCTGCAGCGGGAGGCAACGGCTTCGAGACGTGGGAGCTGCTGACCAGACGACCTCCACAAGAGAGGGAAGGATGGCCAGAGGGGTGAGGAAGAGGAGGAAGGAGAGTGTAGGGCTGAAGGAGGAGCAGGACGAGGAGGAGGAGGAGGAGGAGAGATATAGTGATGAAGGGTGGAGAAGAAAGGAGGAGAGGGGACAAGAGGAGTGTTTATAGGGAGAATAGAAAAGGAGGTCAGAGGAACTGGGAACAAAAGAAGGTAAGGGAAAGACATGAATAAGGGAGAGGGGATGAACGTTGATGGAGAGACGAGAGGAAGGGGAAGAAGGGACGAAAGGAAGTAAAGAGGAGTGGGCATGGAAAGAAGAGAAAGAAAAAAAAAGAGAAGAGATGGGAGGAGGAGGAGTTCTGCAAAAAGAGAGAAATGGACAGATGAAGAAGCGAAGTGAGAAGCAGGCAAGACGGGAAGAGAAAAGAGGAGAGGAAAAGATGGGGAGTAAACAGGAGATCTGAGCAGGCCGCAGGGAAGGCAGATGCCTGGAAGGGCTGTCCATCACTCATGAAGAAGGAATACGTGATGGAGGGATGAGGGAGCTAACACGCGGTGAGGGAGTTGACGACATGAATGAGAAAATCTACTGTGTCCATGAGGGAGGTAACGACGCTGACGTTCCTGACGAGAGTTGAGGGAGTTAACGACGTGGATGAGGGAGTTAAGCCGTGGGTAAGGGAGTTAAGGACGTGGATGAGGGATTTCACGGCGTGAGTGAGGGAGCTGACAGGCGTGGACTGACTGACCCTATGACACCACTGGAACAAAAAAAAAAAGGGGGGGGGGGCAGAATGAGGTGAGGAGACAAGAAGGAAGGGGACCAAACAGTGAGGCGGTGGAGGGGAGGTCAGCCACCATCTATGGGATCAGGAGGGGGACACAACAGAAACGTATACAAGAATCAAGCAATACACACAAGACCAGGTTAACGAGAGAGGCGACCGCAGGCACCACCACCACCACGGGAGAGAGAGAGAGAGAGAGAGAGAGAGAGAGAGAGAGAGAGAGAGAGAGAGAGAGAGAGAGAGAGAGAGAGAGAGAGAGAGAGAGAGAGAGGCTCCACGTCACGGGAACCGTTGATGAAGCGTCAAAAACGGACGCGATCCACACACACACACATACACACAGCAAAATAACTCATGAGGAGCGAGGGAGAGAGAACGGGAGTAACTGGAGAACTGAGGAGGGGGAGGAGGAGGAGGAGGAGGAGGAATAAGAGGAGGAGGAGAGGAACAGAAGCAGGAGGAGCAACGGCAACGTGGGCATTAAGTAATTACTAAAACTCTGATGGGAAAAAAATGAGGAAGAAGAGGAAGAGAGGGGAGAAGGGCAGGGGCGGGAGACAGAAATAAGCGTCGAGGAAATGGGGAGGGGGGAGAGGAGGGGAGAGGGGAGAAGGAAGGGGGAGGGGAGCGAGCAGACAGTGCGAAGAAAATTTTATTTGGATGGCAAGGGGTGAAGTAAATAAACACGAGGGCTGTGCCCCCTCCTGAGTAACAGCCAACCCGCCCCCCCTCCATTTCCCTCTATCATTACCACCCCCTACCACGGTCAAACGTCCCCTACCCACCTCCCCAACCCCTCAACACCATCACCACCTCACAGGAAGAAGAGGATCAGAACTCGACGAAGAGAAAAAGTAATGACTCAATACGAACCTGATGAAAAAAAAAAAAAAAACGAAGACTACCACCAAGAAGCAGTTCACGTGTGTACAAATATGAAGTCTGACAGCGGGACGAGACAACGGTGGAACGCTTCGACTCGGTCCCAGGAACTACGTATGATGATTCACGTAGACTTACATGTCTGCCTCAATCTGCTAGACATTCTACCGTCAACACAATCGCCAGGTACTTACACCGTTGGCATCGGCGACCAACGCCCCACGGGTGACTCTGGTCAAGACAAATTGCAGGGTTTACCGACCCGGAAATTTTCCTCTTGAAAGTGTAACAGCAATGTTTGGCCTCCTCCTCCTCCTCCTGCGCCCGAGGCTAGGTGTGTGTTGAGCCACTACGTTCATCACCTGATGATAACCCGCAATCATCACGGTTCTCGTGTGTTGGTCAAGACCTCCCTCACTGAACACACACACACACACACACACACATGGACAGACACCTACGTAGTATTCTCCCTCCTGCTCCGCCATGCACTGACCGCTACGCGTTAGCCCCCAAGCAAGAGGCAAGACTCTCGTTGTAGAAATTAATATGTGGTTGGCCCCAGCCTCTCTCCCTCCCTCCCTCCCTCTCTCTCTCTCTCTCTCTCTCTCTCTCTCTCTCTCTCTCTCTCTCTCTCTCTCTCAAGTTCCCCCTCCTTAGCCCAGGCTGCTGTCCGTCCTTTCTTTCGGGAGCCTCACCCACACGTGGGCTGCTGGCATCCAGTCCAGCAACGCACCATCTCTCACGCGCAGCAACCGACGGCACGTAACCTACACACAACCCCGCTGCCGTTGACTCTAAACGTACACCTTCCGGCGGTGGGCGCTACGCGCTGTCTCTGCCGAATGGCACCATCTCGTCGCAGGGGCTAGTGCAAAAGTTAGTCTCTCTCTCTCTCTCTCTCTCTCTCTCTCTCTCTCTCTCTCTCTCTCTCTCTCTCTCTCTCTCTCTCTCTCTCTCTCACACACACACACAACAGAACCGGGTCATCCACCTCCATGCCAACCGGAACCCAACCCAGTGCATAACTCCCTCCTCCCCCCTCTCATCCAACCCCATCCCCACCTCCCCCGCTGCTGGAGGTCATGTGATCCCCTGACCTTGGTGGGACTCAGCTGACCTCTGTGAACTCCCTCGTGGTTGTTTGGTAGTGTGTGTGTGTGGGGGGGGACAAGACAAGGTCTAAACGACCCTGAATCATGACGAGTGGAGCGAGAGCCTAAAAAAAAAAAATCGAATCCGTTCGTGCCTCCAACCCACCTCACGAACCACGAAGGGAATCGTATGGATTCGCTGGGTGGGTGAGTGAGTGCGGATTGGTCAAAGACGACTTCCACGGAAATCGATCCCTCTCGCGAGATCTACGATGAGCTACATGCGCGCTGCTTAGAAAGCAGTAAATCAGGACAGATTAGCTTCCTGCAGGTACTGTGGTGTTGACTAGTCCGCCCACTAACCACCCCCTCCACCTTGTTACACTCGGCGAGTTACGCTCGCGAAGGTGAACTAGATAACTACATCTGTTCAGCGGAAGAGAAGCCACGAGATGGATTCGGATGCGGTTCGTTTGATAAGCTCGTTGCATACGAATGAGAGAGAGAGAGAGAGAGAGAGAGAGAGAGAGAGAGAGAGAGAGAGAGAGAGAGAGAGAGAGAGAGAGAGAGAGAGAGAAGAAGAAGAAGAAGAAGAAGAAGAAGAAGAAGAAGAAGAAGAAGAAGAGGAGGAGGAGGAGGTCACGAAATAATTGGATGTGCAAACTTCATAAATAAAACTTCAAGGTAGGTAAGTGAATTAGCAGGATGGCCGGAAAGTCATTGGAACGTGTAATATTCACGGCTTTATTTACTTTAGATGCTGACGCGATTCGAAGCCAGAAAAACTTCATATACATAATGTGTGTGTGTGTGTGTGTGTGTGTGTGTGTGTGTGTGTGTGTGATTCGTAACACCGACGGACGACAACGAACATGGTCCTAAGACTGGTAACGTGAAACTCCATAACATTATCACAGTCTCGTATACGTTGATCGAACCACATCCCAACCACATACCCGTCCCTAAAGGCACGTACATATACAAAACCCTAACATCAGGGGGTTGAAATCGAAACATCTTCCCTTAACATCAGGGGTTGAAATCGAAACATCTTCCCTTAACATCAGGGGTTGAAATCGAAACATCTTCCCTTAACATCAGGGGTTGAAATCGAAACATCTTCCCTTAACATCAGGGGTTGAAATCGAAACATCTTAATTTAACATGTCTTAGTACCGAGTAAAGAGATGGCGGGAGGGGAATCTGGCATATATTTGCCTACACGTACACCCTTCACGACATCTACTAAGTACCAAGGAAAACTATATATATATCTCTCACTCAAAAAAAAAAAAATATATATGTTACTCCCCTACTGGCATCACCGACAGGGAAGAAGACGTTGTCAAATATCAACACCGAAAAAAAAAATCTAAATCCAAAAAAAAAAAAGGGTGCCAGAGATACAATAAGACGAGGCAGTGTGTAAACAAGCCACGGCCACTAAGACTGTTCAGCTCACAACCTGCAAGTATTAGAAACATAATGGGCCCCGCCCAGTGGACAACTCACAAAACTCACCGGGCAAATATTTATCCAATGTACCTGACCAGGCAGGGTGTGTGTGTGTGTGTGTGTGTGTGTGTGTGTGTGTGTGTGTGGGTGTGTGTGTGTGTGTGTGTTGGGGTCGGGGAGTGGCAGCAGGGCCTACGAGCCGCGGGTCCAAACATTCCCGACAGATCAGAGGAGCAACGGGGGTCTCGTTCGGTTTGATCCTAGTGTCGTAGGTCGTATCTACGGGACTCGTTACGACGTTGTGGTAACCCCGGGTCACGTTGTGTTGTGGTGCGACCCCGGGTCCACACGTCAAAGGACCAAGCCCTCGCCTGGGCCATCTTCGTCTTCGTTACCATGACCGTCGCATCAATTCTAACTCACGTCATCTCCGGTTGAGCGTCACTTCTAACGCGTGGTTACCTGAGTACAATACTCTCATTGGGTTTCTCTATCAACCAAACCCATCTTTATCACTTGGTTTATCTATCAACCAATCCCTTCTTTATCACTTGGTTTATCTATCAAACAATCCCTTCTTTATCACTCGGTTTATCTATCAACCAACCCCTTCTTTATCACTTGGTTCATCTATCAACCCACCCCTTCTTTATCACTTGGTTTATCTATCAACCAATCCCTTCTTTATCACCTGGTTTATCTATCAACCAACCCCTTCTTTATCACTCGGTTTATCTATCAACCAACCCCTTCTTTATCACTTGGTTTATCTATCAACCAACACTTATCTATCAACCAACCCTTTCTTCTTTTTCAAAGGCTAAACCTCATAAAAAAACACAGAAAAACACAAACCTCATAAGGCTTGCTACTCGAAATGTATATGACCATCACTCCTCGCTGGGGATGACAGACTGGGTACCATACGCAAAGATGGTATATCCCTCAAGAGTGAGTGATGCTGCAAGATTCACGTGGAACGAAAACATGAGGTGTAAGAAGCCCATGTCTTCTCTGCTCAGACCATACAACGAGCAGGTGTACCGACCACCTTCTTGACGCCACCCAGATCATCACACACACACACACACACACACACACACACACACACACGATGGTGTAAGGCGTAATGGATGTAATATGCGACTTATGAAGCTAATAACATTAGGATATATATATATTCATCAATTATGCAACTGCTATAAAACCAGTGATCATAATGTGCTTCTAAAGATTTAAAGAAAAATGTTACGACCTCGCAATATCCTGGATGCCGTCGTAAGAGGCAGACACTTTCAATAATGCCTCCTGACTGACTACCTAACACACGGGCCTGTCAGCCAAGTCAGCTGTTTGTATGAGCGTGCCCGCTGTTGGCACGAGTGTCAGCTGGGTTATAGGGCTTCGTCAGCTGCTGCCACGAGTCCAATGTTTGTAGGAGCGTGGCGGCTGTCTGAAGGAGGGGCCAGCACTGTGGTAAACGTAAGTCCTGGTCTGTCAAGGTTGGACTATCATGTGGGGTGGACTCCATTATAGCTGGGTACTGCTGACGGCTGCCCTCCCCATAAAATTCAGTCAGCTGTTTTCTAATTCAAGCGTAAGCTGCTGCTACTGCTGCTGGTCTGTGTGGGGAAGGGTCTGCTGCAGGTCTCTGTGGGAGGGGGGTCTGCCGCAGGTCTCTGTGGGAGGGGGGTCTGCCGCAGGTCTCTGTGGGAAGGGGGGTCTGCCGCAGGTCTCTGTGGAAGGGGGGTCTGCCGCAGGTCTCTGTGGGAGGGGGGTCTGCCGCAGGTCTCTGTTGGGAGGGGGTCTGCTGCAGGTCTCTGTGGGAAGGATTCGCGTAAAAACTCCTCACAAAGAGATAATCTGCCGTCTCTTTTAAACGTCGCCAGGTGTCTCCAAGTGCTGAGAGAGACGTTCCTCTTTTACGACGTGCCAACAAGCGTGTGGTGGTTGGCAGGTGTTTGCAGGAGACGGCAGCACTTGGAGGTGGAGGGAGGGAGGACAGGTGTGTGTGTGTGTGTGTGTGTGTGTGTGTGTGTGTGTGTGTGTGTGTAGGGGGTGTTGAAAGCTGCTGGTGAGAGGACAATTGCTCTCCGTGGGCCGAGGCCCTCCCTCAGGCTCAGGAAAAAGAAAGTAAAAGTTGACGAACCAGGAGGTGAGGTCATGGGTGGATCGGCCCGCGCGGAAAACCTGCACCTCTGTGGGAATAAACAACCTATGGGAGGGGGTAATCCCTGACGGGTCTCTCTCTCTCTCTCTCTCTCTCTCTCTCTCTCTCTCTCTCTCTCTCTCTCTCTCTCTCTCTCTCTCGTGTAGGCGACGCCTTACCTCTCTGCCTCACCCACGCGTGGTGGTGGGGAAAGGAGGAGAAGGGGCGCTGCTACTGCTGGCTTTCAGTCTCCACACCAACCATTGTGCAAACCCCCCCCCCTCTTCCCCGCCTTACCCATCTCTCCTTACATAACACCTGACGACACGTCAAGTCACTCACACGACTCCTTCACAAACCTTGATCCTCCTGCGGGTGAGCGGTGAGCGCTACGCTAGCTCTAGCCACCTCTCTTTTTTTTTTTTTGGGGGGGGGGGGAAGGGAAATATCTGTCGTAGGTAAGTACACTTAAACTCTCTCTCTCTCTCTCTCTCTCTCTCTCTCTCTCTCTCTCTCTCTCTCTCTCTCTCTCTCTCTCTCTCTCTCTAAGGATCATTCAAAGTTTGCAAGATCTGCGACAGATCTACACGATAACACTTCTAAGTTTCTTAGCTACTGGTTCCCCGTTGAAGCGCACCGGTACCTACACGGGTCTAATTTTGCGTGTAGGTTCTTGAGAGACTGGGATAGCATTTTAACCCACCGCACGATGGCCCTTGAAGCCCGCTCTTTGTAAGGCCAACAAAGGCCCCCCTTTGTCCAAAAGCCTTATAGATTACAGCCATTACACTTAGTTCACTACAGCTTACAGAATGTTGTGAAACGTATCGCTGGCACAAGTTCAACGTTTTTTTTTTCTTTTTTTTAACTTTTTTTTTCTCAGATAAAAAAGTCATTTCTTACAAACTCTTCCTTTTCCCCTCCCTGTGTAGTGCCGTGTCTACCCCTACCAGGCGACATAGTAGCCTCAAATTATAATATAAAGGTGCCTTAGGATCAAAGGCAGGAGACAAGGATATCAGCCAGCCAGAGCCTGGCCTTTAAATTTAGGCCAACAAAGGCCACCTTTCAAAGTGATAGAAAAAAATTTTTTTTTTGTCACAAAACCAAAAAATTTCCACAGGCCCCACCTAGCGAACCATATATATATATATATATATATATATATATATATATATATATATATATATATATATATATATATATATATATATATATATCACCAACCTTTAACCAAATAAATCAAGGCTATGACACATCTCTCTTACTCATAACCATATACATCAAGGATAAGGATACGATTCTACGAAGTTCCACATACTTTCCCAGGTGTGCATGCAAACATTAAGCTTACATAAATCTGTGCCTCAGGTACACCACCCCTCGGCGCTGGTGGAACATATCTAACCCCCCAAAAGGGTCGGTCAGGGACCCAAGCTACGAGGGTGCTCCTCCGATACAAAAAGCTGTTCGACGCGCGACGGCCTGCAGAGGACAACACGCAGGCGCGCTCCAGGTCATCAAGTGACCCGTTTAGGCATCTGTAATGTGAAGTTTACACACACACACACACACACACACACACACACACACACACACACACACATAATGTGAAGTTTACACACACACACACACACATAATGTGAAGTTTACACACACACACACACACACAGCACACACCAATCTAACGGGCCTGAGTTCGAATCCAGGGGAGGGCAGGCGGCTTACAAGCCAACCTAGCTGTTAATCCCCCCTCTATCGGGGCTGGTCGAGGAACTGGCGCCTGGCATAAGGTAGGGTGCGGGTATATACGTGTGTACAAATACATAAGGTCACAACATCTGTAGAATGTCTAGAATCAGCGAGAGAAAGGCTTTAACCCCCCCCTAAAAAAAAAACACACACACACACACTTCTCCCCGTAACACACCAACACGGTCAAAAAAAAAAAGAAAGAAAAACAAAATCTCTTTCAGTCGAACGCCACAGCGACCTAATGTGTCTGTAATTCCGAACGACTACCGAACTACCACGTGAGTGTGTAATGACCTCTGAACTTCTGATCTGCACTGTTACTCTTGTGTGTGAAGATTCCCTATGAAATTATCAATTATATCCTCCTCCCACGAGGAGCTGAATGGAGGGGAAACCTGTTCTTTATTCTTATCATAAGTCTTATAATAACGTAATCTTTTCCTCATTTGTTTTTTCCTTTCTCTGTGGCGGCGTTGACCTCTCATATTGTACCATCACCGACTGAGGTCTTAGAACGGGATTATCGGAAAAACCGAACGGTGAAGTTCACCATGATGAACCCTGATTTGAACTCTCTGAAGCCGACTTAGGCTAAAGGGGGAGGGATGGGAGGGAGGAAGGTTGCACTTGACCCTTAGGATGAGGTCAAAAGGTCATGCCTTCATATCCGAAATTCGTCCCGTCGTGTTCATGGGTCATGGGCTTCGTACTCAAGGGTCGAACCATCGTACTCCAGTCATGGGGTCGTATCATCGCTCCAAATGTCATACCGTCGTGTTCACAAGTGCCGTACCGTCGTGCTCGAGGGTCGTCCCGACGTGCTCAAGGTTCATAACGTCGTGCATAAGGGTCGCACCGTCGTGTTCATGTGACTTGAGCACATCCTCAGCCAGCGAGTGAGTCAAACACACGCGTGGACAACCTTATGATGTACGTCTGCCCCGGATCGCCTGACCAGATTCCAAATGATGCTTGGGCCGGCGGAGGCAGGCATGGGAGGGGAGCAGCCCGCTGGCCTGTGGTCGGGACCCGGACTGAGCTAAGGCATGCATACGCGCGCCCTCTCCAGACCGAGCCGCTAATATTTCAGGATCAGTATAAGGGATTGAGACGACACCTGCCTGATAGATGGGAAGCATATCATAGCTGGGAATGCTAGGTCTCTGCGCGCGCGCGCACACACACACACACACACACACACACACACACACACACACACACACACACACACAGAGGCAAGGTTAGTGCGTAGCCATCAACACAGGGATATCTAGGTGTTACCGGATTCCGTTTGCACGAAGATACACCACGAGGGACAAGTCACCTCCGGCGAGGCTCGAGTCACTGGGAGTCAATGACCTTCCCACTCCAAAAGACTCTGCATTTCCCTGCGACAGGAAGCAGCGCATTCTTGGGGCGGCAGAAATCGGCAGGAATCTTTAGGAAAGACCTGGGTAAACATCACGACTCCTTCATAGAAAATGGTCCTGGGGTAATCGTAAATAAATGAGTAAATAAGAGAAATCAAGAATGACGAAGGACGAGACGTATGAGTTACGCCTCCTCAAGTGTTATGTGAGTGAGATGGAGAGGCTGTCCGTTTTGCGTGGGGTGAATGCCGACAGCCCACGCGTGGGGCGTGAGGCAGAACGAAAAGACAGCCGCTTAAAAGCCATAGGCGTGAAGCTTGACAGCCACTGAAGTGTTGGCTCCAGAGAGACGTAGAAGTAATCGCCACTACCCTTCAAGGTCACGAAAAAAAAAATATATATATATATATATATATATACATGGTAGTGGGTCTTACATCAATGCCATGAGTGAGTGAGTGAGAGGGGTTCCTTCCCTCCAACTCCCATGTGCACGTCATGCGGCAGCCAAGGGCAGAGAGTGATTCGGTTGACACTGTACCTTATAATTGGTACGTCGGATCCGCAGGCGACTCGACACACACACACACACACACACACACACACACACACACACACACACAACACAACACACACACACACACACACAACACACACACACACACACACACGACCCCAGGGATGGATGGGGCGCTGGGGGGTGGAAAGATCGTAGTGACTGTCAAAGATCAAACATGCAGTCGTCATCGTTACCGATTTACAAGAACACAATTCTCTACGTGAAGGAAATCAGACGGGAGGAATGAAAAGAAAGCAGTGGATTCATACGCGAAAAATCATCTTTTTTTTCTACATCTCTCCCGTTCATTGACGTCACCTACTGAACAATGAACAAACAGGTATATAAATCACGAGCCTCAGATTGAACCTCAAATGTGAACTAACGTGAGAGTTAATCGAGCGTCAAAAATCGAAAAAGAAGAAAAAAAAAAAACCAGTTTATTTTGAGAAATGTCGCAGCCTTGCACCTCCCTCCCTCCCTCCCCGGGTACTTTCTCATGCAAATCCTCGCCATTTTTCACTCTATTTCCTGGCGCACTCGACCCAGAACTAACACAGCCGCAGAGACCTCCATTTCCCATTTCCAGACCAAGAAAACAAGGGGAGGAAATTAACTCATCGGCTCCACACGCAGCCACAAAGTTCCTCGAATAGTCACATTTCTTTGAGTCCCCCCCCCCCCCTTGCCCCTCCCCCGCCCCCTGAGAGATGGGGAAGTGGGAGGAGATATTGGGGTAGGGGTTGTGTAAGGGAGGAAGGGGAGGAAGAGGAGGAGGAGGAGGAGGAAGAAGATAGGGAGAGGAAGAGCGTCTCACGCTCAAGGGCCCGTCGTGGTTATCCCCTTCCGACGATGACTCCTTCGAAGGGCGATAACCTATCGTAAACAAGTAACGCCAAGGACGATACACTTGCACATGGCGACAGCGTCTTCGGTGCGACAACGTATCTACCGTGCGTAACCGACGCGACAACGTATCTACCGTGCGTAACCGACGCGACAACGTATCTACCGTGCGTAACCGACGCGACAACGTATCTACCGTGCGTAACCAACGCGACAACGTATCTACCGTGCGTAACCGACGCGACAACGTATCTACCGTGCGTAACCGACGCGACGACGTGCTTACCTTGCGTAACTCCTACCGAGCCATGACTTCCTCCGTACGTTAGCTACTGCAAGAAGGTCCACCTCTGAGTACCTCAGTCACTCCAGTAAGCTCACCCTTTGATTACGTTAGTTACCGAAAGCCTTGAGTACGACAGATTCTAACCCTGCGTGAGGTGAAGCCTTTGAGAGTACGATATCTTAAACTCCTTGTTTATGATAACCACTCATGATATCTTCACCTTGTGTGAGGTACGATAATAATCCAAGAACTGAAGTGTGATCATTCAATCTCTTCAGCTGGATTGCTGAATTTCTGGAGTTAGATAACAGTAGCCCTAGACACTGTGAATCATAACCTGATCCCTTGACAAATAGAACCTTTCTGGGAAAGAGGATTCAACCCTTTGGAAGCAGTCACTCAGATCCGGTGATAAATACAACTCAAATCCCATCACTGGGAAAGACAACTCAACCCTTCACGTAAGACTGATGATTCCATGATGAAAAATAACTGAGAAAGGTGATATCCCAGCCCATGAGAAGAATAACCAAACCCCATTAGCAACACAATTAAACCCCAGGAAAAAGGTTACTCACTGGGGGAAAAAAAATAATCCAGCAAAAAAAAAAAAAAATGCGATAACTCAACGCCCTTGCGAAAGATAACTCACTTGAGAAAGCAAATCCACCACGAATCCGATACTTCAACCCCTTGGAAAAGTTAACTCACAACCTCACTGAGAGAAGGATAACTCACAACCTCCCGGGGAGAAAGATAATTCATGGGGGGAGGAGGAGAGAATACTCGAACATCGTGGGAGCGATAACTCAGCCCCTTGAGCATGACAGTGGTCAACTAAGTACAATAACCCGACCCCTCGAACAAAATACACTGGTCCTTGACAGCGGCGAGGGAGGGGAGGGAGAGAAGAATGTTGTCACTCCACCACCAACACACCACAGTGCTACTGGAGAGGTAGGTAGTCCTGTCGGCTCTCTCGTGAGCTATACGACACACCATGGCCCCTCCTGTCGTTCCAAGGGCGACAGAGACACCACGGGAGAAGCCCTAAGGTGCAGAGGGAGGCCCGGACTCCTACAGTCAAACGCCGGGCCCCAGTAGCAACGGCTCCGGGGTCCGAGCTACGACTGAAGGGTCTTAATGAAAGGCTGACCCGAGCAACGACTGAGGGTCTGAATGAGAGAGAGAGAGAGAGAGAGAGAGAGAGAGAGAGAGAGAGAGAGAGAGAGAGAGAGAGAGAGAGAGAGAGAGAGAGGCTGACTCCTGCAACCGCTCAGGGTCTTCACGAATGGCCGGCCCCTAGCAACGATTCAGGGCCTAGGTAAAAGACTGGACCCTGAAATGGGTCAGGGCATCGATAAGATTAGCTGTAGCAACGGTTTCAGGGTGGCCCTAGCAACGGCTCAGGGTTTACACAAAAGCTTGGCCCTACCAACAGTTCTGTGTCTGAAACAAGACAGGCTGGCCCCTAACAACGGCTCAGGGTTTCGGCAAAAGGCTGGCCCTGGCAACGAACGGCTCAGGGTTTCGGCAAAAGGCTGGCCCTGGCAACGGCTCGAGGCCTAGATAAAAGGCTAAATCCCCTCGCAACAGCTCACGCTCTATATAAAAGATACGATCCTCATGCAATGACGATCGGGCCAGCAAGGAGACGCTTGGATCTACTTCAGCCATTTGTCCGGACTTCACACTGCCACTAGAGCGCATTGCTCGCCTGCTGCCTCTACATACAGGCACTGGTTACAGTTACAGATGAGAGGAGGGGGGGTCCGTCCCACCGCCCATGTTCGCTTCCACGTACAGTGACAACGTGCCGTTACCAACCGATGACAAGGACGCACATTCGTTAGGAGCTTTCAACTGTCACCAAACGGCATTAATGGCGAAGTCTATATAGTTACGAAGGTGGGTTATGGTTTCTCTCACACACACACACACACACACACACACACACACACACACACACACACACTGAGACTGCATCGTTACCAACTTCCTGGAAACTCACTTCCAGTTATCAATGCCCTTTTATAGTATCCTTCGTCCCTGAAGATAATTCCCTCCTGGGAATCATCTTCAGTCTTCGACTCAATCACAGGGAACTTCTCCGTGGCCATGAGGCAAGCCTCTCCTGTTCCAGGACACACATCCATGGGGAATTACTTCATGGAACAGTCTTCCTGACGAAGAACTCTTAATCTCAGAAGTGTCTTTGAGGAATCCAGGACCTGCAAGTGGAGAGCAGGCAACACACTTTAAAACCTCTCCCTCTTTCTTTCTTTCTTTTTTGTGGGGAGGGCAGCTTCCTGTCCCTCAAAATCTCCAACCAGCCTGGAAATGTCTCTCTGGAATTACCTTCCTGGACCAGCCACCATGAAAACTCCTAATTGGATTTTTCCCTCGGTTCCAACCCTGATCAACACACGGTGTGCTTCCCCCCATCCCACAAAACTGACCCTACGAGAAACACAAACGTTACAGGAGCAGTAATAATAATATTAATAATAATAATAATAATAATAATAATAATAATAATAATAATAATAATAACATTAATAATAACATTAACAACAACAATAATAATAATAATAATAATAATAATAATAATAATAATAATAATAACAATAATCTCATCATTATCATAATCATTGCTATCATTATTATCATCATGAACATAACCCCAGGACACCGTTCTCTGAAGGTTCCGTGTATGTTCATCCTCATGAACTCCCAGGAGCCACCACATACCTCACCAAATGACCTACCATATGCCCCTGTCTTCCTTTCCTTTCTAAAACTTCCTCGCTGTTTTCCTTTCCCTTTTAAAACTTCTCTAGTCTTCCTTTCCTTTCTAAAACTTTATTAGTCTTCCTCTCCCTTCTAAAACCATTCCTTCCTTTCCCCACCTTTCTATGACCTTCTGTTCCCTTCACTCCTTCTTAAAATAGTTTTCGTTTCCCTCTCATCCGAGCCCAACCCCTGACCTCCCTTCCACAAGCTTCTACTCCATCTTTTCCAATTCTTCTCAACCAAACCAAACCCTTCTCTTTTTTTTTCCCCCCCCCATACTCTACCCTATTTTGCAACTTCCTCTCCCCTGCCTGCCTTCATTTCCACAACTTTCCCTCCCCTTCCCATCTCTCTCCAACTCGCCCTTCCCCCTCCCCTATTAAAAGGGGGAAAAAATAAAAAAAAGATTAAAAAACAAGGAAAATCCGTGCATAGCCTCGACCGACCGACCGACCCCCACGACCCACCATCTCTAAACATGGCTTGAAATACGAGAGCTGGACGGAAAGCCTCAGTTAAGAAAATGAGGCATTTGTGTGGTGTGTTCGCAATCCCCTTTACTGGCGGGGGGGCTTGACCAGCCGTCTTCACCATGGCCAGTACCTCACGCACACAACCCACCCCACCCCCTTCCATCCACACCCTTGTCGTCTTCCTCCTCCCACCACACTAGATTTTCTTGTATGTCTTCGAGAGAGAGAGAGAGAGAGAGAGAGAGAGAGAGAGAGAGAGAGAGAGAGAGAGAGAGAGAGAGAGAGAGAGAGAGAGAGAGCTCCTTTCATACGTGTGTGTGTGTGTGTGTGTGTGTCACGAACGTAAGTGCACATCTACCACGACCAACCACGCCCACGCATAAATACCCCGAAACCCACGCAGCATCTACACCATAAACTCGCTCACATATTACCAATCACACACACACACACACACACACACACACACACGCACACACACACACACGAACACAGACGCACTCAAATCTCCTGTCGTGTGATAACTTCCACCAAATAATACACACACAAAAAAAATATATGGGGACTGGAGGACGCAAGTTCTCGACCCTGCACAAAATTCTGGTGAGAATTCTCTTACTCATTACTATGTCTCTGGTGCACTGGTGGGTGCCAGCCGTACGAACTAGGGAAGGCCCCTTCGCGGGGGCCACGGTAAAATTTGCATGAATTTGGTATCGCTCCCTCTTCACTAGAGTCAGTATTTCTTTCCTTTTTTTTGTTCATTCTTTTCGAAGATGGTTCACGCTAATGTAGGTAGACATATATCAACTACCAACACCAGCACCTTTTTCTCCTTTGAGGTGGCGTGTCTTAAGGAGAAAATTGAAGGGGATTTTTAGGGATTTTTAGGTATATATATTTTCTTAAACGATATGGAAGGTTGTTGGTATTAAGGGAAAGGGGCAATGAGGATACGGTAAAGCAGTGGACACTAACGCCTTAGCTGGGCAGGGCAAGACTTCCACTGCGGGCAATGATACGTGGGATGGCCTGGCGATCCCGAGGGCGTTAGTAACATGGAGGTACATGACGAAGGACAGCAGACGGCGGTGAAACAGGTGAGAATCATATAACCACAGGGAGGGGACTGCGGGTTAAGGATGTTTTAAATGTAAGTATATTCCCGAGGAGGACAAGAATAAACAGGAGTCTATCGTTAAGATAAGTATACCACGGCAAGATGATCATACTACGTCAAGATAATCATGCTACGTCAAGATAACTATGCTAGGGCAAGATAGTTACGCTACGTCAAGATAATTATGCTGGGTTGGTAATTATAATCATGTGTTGTACGGTGTCAGTGCTTCTTGGAAAAAGCCATCAGAGGTACGTTATCCGGTAGTGCTGTATGGTAGGTAGTCCAGTTGTGTTATAAGGTTGTAATGTACGGTAGGTGGCCTAGCTATGAGGCAGTAGTGTAAGGTGGGTCACCTAGCATTTAAGGGAAGTTTGAATGGCTGAGTTATATTTTAGGTAGTATGTCTTTCAAGGGATAATATTCAGACGACGCCCAAGATCACCTACAGTCACACTCGTCAGCGTTGCCTGAGGGCGACAGTCACCCTTCAGAGTTGCCAGTACAGCGCAGTCGCTCGCCAGTGATACCAAAGAGTTACCAGTCACCCCCCTGGTGTTGCTATCAGCTACAGTCACCCGTCGGTATTGCCAGCGAGTCTCCAGTCACTCGTCGGCGTTGCCAGCGAGTCTCCAGTCACTCGTCGGCGTTGTCAGCGAGTCTCCAGTCACTCGTCGGCGTTGCCAGCGAGTCTCCAGTCACTCGTCGACGTTGCCAGTGACTTTCCTTAAAGTCAGTCGTCAGTGCTGGCAACGGGTCAGGGCGGGCGAAGCGAGCGGGGTCTCCTCCGAGCCAGCTTTGCATGTCATTTTAACGGTGCTCTCATAGGCTATCTCGCCTCACATGTCGACCCGGAGAGCAGCGCTCTCTGGTGGGGAGGGGGAGACGAGAGGTTAGAGGAGAGGAGAGGAGAGGAGTGGGAGAGGGGTCACTGGAGACGGAGAGAGAGAGAGAGAGAGAGAGAGAGAGAGAGAGAGAGAGAGAGAGAGAGAGAGAGAGAGAGAGAGAGAGAGAGAGAGAGGTGGGTACAGGTCCTCTTGATGTCTGGGGAAGACGAGCTGGATGGACGACATAATCCTTCAGCACCTCCTGACCTGACCTGGTCGACAACATAACTCGAGCATCATTCTCACCCAAGAACGCTCTACCGGCCCCGGGAGGCGAGCCACATCCTGTGGAAGGCGCAAGTCCGTACAATCGCTTCGGCAGAAGTAAGTAAACTCTGGTGGACATGAACGACACTTAGGGCCACAGTAATCATCAGCATATAATGCCCTCAAACGCTTATAATCTTCAGTGTCTTTTTTTTTTTCGTTGTATGTGTTTAGAGAGAGAGAGAGAGAGAGAGAGAGAGAGAGAACCAACGTGCCTCTCTCTCTCTCTCTCTCTCTCTCTCTCTCTCTCTCTCTCTCTCTCTCGAATAGCTTCGTGTGTGTTTAAGAACTGCCTCTTCGTCTCTCTCTCTCTCTCTCTCTCTCTCTCTCTCTCTCTCTCTCTCTCTCTCTCTCTCTCTCATTAAGTTCCTGGACTGAGGTGTATCGCTGGGGATGGGTGACGGTTCCACAACCACCGGATCCCCATAACTCGAGTTGGCGGTGGCTTTGTCCAGCGGCGGCGGTGGCGGTGGCGACTCTGTCGGCGGGCGCCGTTAAATTGTTGGATGCGATATTAAGTCTGTCGGCGGGGATGTTAATTTGTCAGCGGCGGTGCTAACTACGTCGGTATCAATTTGTCGGTGGGTGGCGCCAACCCTGTGGGTGGCGATGTTAATAATTAGGGGGGGCCAGTAGGTGGTGGTGGTGTTAACCCTGCAGGTGGCGATGTTAATAACCGGTCGGATGGTGTGAATTCTACAGGGTGGCGATGTCAATTACTTGTCGGTGGCAGTGTTAAAATCTCTCTCTCTCTCTCTCTCTCTCTCTAGATGGTGATGTTAATAACTGTTGACGACGGTGTTAACTTTATTTACGAAGGTATGTTACTAACTATGGAAATGTTAATGAGTCTTAGAGGTGTTGTTATTTTTGGTCGGCCGTGTTGGTTTATCTCTCGAGGCGGAGGTTGTGTTAGACTCCGTCAGCGACGGTGTTAAATTTGTCGTCTGTTACCCGGGTCAACGTCGATGTTAAATTTGCCAGAGGCGACAACGGCAGCTCCCTGGCTTCAGCGGCGATGGCAACACAGGCAGGGGCTATTCTTTGTCGAGGGGGGAGTTAACCAGGTGACGGAGGAGTTACCTGGCGAGGGAGGGTCGGGTGGTGTGTCACCCGGTGAGTGAGGAGTGATCTAGCTAGTAGAGTGGAGTTCATCCGTCTCCCTTCCTTGAGACAGCATGACCAGTTATTAAAGCTGCCTCACCAGAGCTCCCCTACGTTAGCCGTCATTCTACGAACACTTCTCTCTCTCTCTCTCTCTCTCTCTCTCTCTCTCTCTCTCTCTCTCTCTCTCTCTCTCTCTCTCTCTCTCTCTCAATCTTTCCCGCCTTGTTGATGCAGGCTTAACGGGCCGCCGCGACCCCTTCAACAGCCACACTGGAGCTACATAACAGCGCGATCCTAGACCGAACCGTGGAGGGGATTGATGACCTCCGAAACCATCGTAAGATATGCGTAAAGTTAAGATCCCAGACAGGACTGTGAGGGTAGACGACCATCGAAATTATCTCAAGGTTCACGTAAGGTAGGGAAATGTCCGGCCGGGGTGAGATGTGAGGGTAGGTAGATGACCACCGATGTTCGTCGTAAGGTAAAGTAAGGTAAGGTAAGGTAAGGTAAGGTAAGGTAAGGTAAGGTAAGGTAAGGTAAGGTAAGGTAAGGTAAGGTCCCATATAGAGAGGTGTGTGTGTGGCAGAAGACCTCTGAACCTACTGTAAGACCAATGTGAGGTAAGATGCGACGTCATCAAACCTCTTGAATACCGACCATCAGACACCATCGTTGCAACATGGTCCAGGAACCTCTTCACCTACATCTGATCATTCCAGGAACCGTGGACGGGTTACAGTTCTTAAATCCCGTGCAATAACGACCCCTGTCTATAAATCCATTACTCGAGGCGCTTGCAGGAGCCGCCCTCCCGTAAATCCCCTCCTGAGGTATCCCCAGATAAACATTCCTCCCTTGAGTCACCCAGTGTTGAGCGGGTCGACTCCTTCCTCCCGCTGAAATCTACTTGTCTTAATCCTATTAATGTAATCCTCTGTCTCAAATCCCTCCCGACTGCCCTCAACAGGGGAGGGCGGCGGGCGCTCACTTCACACACACACACACACACACTGGATTGGCCGTCTTGACCTCCGAAGCGATCTCCTGACCCGCCATGACCTCCGGTACGTGTAGGGGGCACACTCTAGCGTCACGTACAGAACAAAAAAAAAAAAAAATCGCCAGATGACTCTGACTTTGGAGTTGACTTTGACCACGTCCAGATCACGAGAGGATGATGATGAGGGGTCGTGTGTGTGTGTGTGTGTGTGTGTGTGTGTGTGTGTGTGTGTGTGTGTGTGTGTGTGTGTGTGTGTGTGTGTGTGTGTGTCCATGCGGGTTCAGATTCACGTGTTATCATCTCGTGTTATGTATATACTTGAGACTGCATCTCTCTCTCTCGCGTTCCTCATGGGTGCGTGCGTGCGCGCGCGCGCGCGCGTGTGTGCGTGTGTGTGTGTGTGTGTGTGTGTGTGTGTGTCCTGGGACTGTCTCTGGAGTGTGTCAACCGAGGGTATGACCATAGTGCCTTTTCCCAGAGTGTGTCTTCTTGTATCTCCCCAGCGAGGCATGAGAGTGCATCTGCTGAGTGTAATCATACTAAGTGCCTCACACACACACACACACACACACACACACACGGGTGAGTCAACCAGAGTCCGTCAACGTGAGCACCTCCCACGAAAAGTGACCGACGCACGACATCAATACTTCGTCCTCTGATTGTGCCTCCTGGAGTGCGTGTCCCCCGAAGTGCGTCCTCTCCTTCTCCTACCACGAGCGCCCAGGGCCATCATGATACAACACAGCACGAGTCTCTCTCTCTCTCTCTCTCTCTCTCTCTCTCTCTCTCTCTCTCTCTCTCTCTCTCTCTCTCTCTCTCTCTCTCCGGGTCCCCGAGATGACCCCCAAACAACTACAATGAAACTTGCACTCCCTCTTCCTGCAGAGTTTTGCCCAACTTTGTGCAGCCATTCGTGGAGTTATGTTGCCTTGTGAGGCTGGAAGATAATGCCTTAAAGAAGAAGAAAAAAAAACTAACTTAACACAAACCCCACTCCTCCCTCCTCCTCACACAACACACTCCTCCCCCTTCTCCTCCACGAGCTAACTGAACAACACTCCCACCTCCTAAACTACTCCTCCTCCTCCTCCCTTTGCCGCTGGGCACGACGCCACGACCCGGTGGGCACGACGGTAGTGTCCTTGGCTAAGATGGCTTACGGCGTTTGACCCGACCCAGAAGGAGCATCGTCATACCCAAGGGCACGTAACGTCGTGCTTCAAGGGACGGAGTGACCGAACCCTCGTACCACAGGCGCACTGCTGACGCGCTCCAATGGGAGAGGGAGGGCCAGTGTCGTAGTTTCTATGGGAAGGCGTGACGTTACGTCGCCCAAGTGGGGGGAAAATCTAGCGAAAGATCAATTTACATGAACGGATGAGGTGGTAGGGACGAGGGGAGGCTACTCGTATTCACAAGTTCAGTATAGGACTAGACACATCCCTAACACTGAAAAATAACTCAAAGACTTAACCAGCAAATTAGCAAACGTCACGAGCATACAAATAAAATTCCGAATAATGCAAAGACCCAGCATTCATAAGAGAATATGGAAGACAATTCCGTAATACGAGGTATGAAATAGACAAATATATATATATATATATATATATATATATATATATATATATATATATATATATATATATATATATATATATATATATATATTGTGGCCAATAGAAAAGTAAGACCAAAACAGCCTTGAGCTGCCTATCAAAGAACATATATTACAGACTTTACAAAGCACAATGCTTGCAGAGAAGCGAGCAATGGAACAAGAATGCAACACGAGCCAACGCCGTTAAGAACCGGACTGTTGGGAAAGGGGGAAAACAATGAACACATCAGAGGCAACAGCAGCAGCAGCAGCAACGACAGTAACAGCAGCAGCAACAGTAACAGCAGCAGCAGCAGCTAAGACAACAGCAGCAGCAGCAACAGTAACAGCAGCAGCAGCAGCAGCAGCAGCAGTAACAGCAGCAGGCGCAAAAGACGTCCAGAGGATGACCTCCTTGGCCGGGATGTCACTTGCGTCAAGATATGTAAATTGGCCGGGCAAGATACCGGCCGATACCAGCACTCCTCAGCCGCCAGACCCCTGGCTCCTCCTGCTGGTACTAGCTTGGTACTACTAGTGCCTCCTCCGCTCCTGCTGCTGCTGCTGTTGTTACACTAGACGCGATGGCGATACAGGCGTGCTAATGGCACTGCGAGTACGTGGGAACGCACGAGGCTGAGAGATACTTAAGAGAAGACCCTGAAGATCCGAAACGAGGGTATCTGCTGAGGGACTGTTCATAGGACCTTACGGTTTACTAATTCTATATTGATGGAGAGAGGACGGAGAAGCGGAGGGAATTCTCCTCACCCACCACTCCCTCTGGCACAACAGCCGACGGGAAAAATGCTTGAGACGGAGCACCAACATGTAAAATATAGAAAGTATACTGCCTCGGAAATTTTACGGGAAAGTATGATTGGTAAAAAAGTTACCCAGAACACCTCTTGTGTGCAAACGACACACTGACGCGGTGAAGACCCCCTTTTTTGAGGCACACATGATATAACCAGCAGCATTGTCCTCTCACAGTCTTAAAGTTTATATTCATAACATCATTTCAGCATCAAAGGTTCAATCACCACGGTACCAAGCGCTTGGTCAAGTTGGGAGGCAGACACACACACACACACACACACACACACACACATCAGCTGGGAACCACTGCCCTACACAAATACTACAGGCAGATATTCTAGGAAAGAAGCTAAAAAAAATAAATATGAAAGGAAGAAGAGACTGAACTGTGTGTTTAGAGGAAGTGGAAGTGAGTGTGCTGCCTTCCTAAACAAGTTTATCTACTGGTAAATTTTATCTATTAGTGACTGTTCTACAAAAGTTGATCTACTGGTGCATGTTCCGTGGAGGTTCATCTATCCTACGCAGGTTTATCTTACCCTCTGACTATCCTATACACAGGTTTATCTACTGATGACTGATAACATGAAAGCATTCGTGCGGTCGTGATAAATGGGCGCTGACAGTCCTGGCACCGGCAACATATTGCGGTGCTTACAACATGAATCGGTCTGTAACTCTACCGGAAAAAAAAAAAAAAATATTGCTCACGTTGGCATTACACTTTCTTCCCTCTAATTCCATATATGGCGGCGGTACGCTGCCGCTTGGCGCCTGTGGTAACGAGTGTGGTAATGGTTCTCTGGCAGTGACATTTCGTGATGAGTGACTGTGGCTGTGTGGTGTTAATGACCATGGCGGTGGTTGATGACGAGGGTGGTTGCGGCGGAGTGGTGATGGTGGATGTCGTAGAAGGGGGAAGGAGGGGGGAGGGTAGGGTAGAGGTGTAGTTAGTGGAGGAGGTGGTGGCAGTGGTAGTGACGGTGGAAGTGGTGGTGGTGGTGGTGGTAATGGTAGTTATGTTGGTAGTGGTATAGTTGCTGTGGTGGCCTGGGTGACTGCAACGTAACATGAGTGATGTTGGTGACCAGCTGGTGATGTGATAGGCAGTAATGGTGGTGGTATATGGCGGCGATGATGGTAGCTGTGGTACTAGTAGGTGGCGATGGTGGAGGTAGTGATAGTGGTTATAAACAGTGGTGATGGTGGTAGTTGTGGCAGTACAAGTAAGTGGTGGTGGTGTCAGTTGTGGTATATACAGTGGTGATGGAGGTAGTAAAAACAGTGGTGTTGTTCCATTTGTAAATATAACGCCACAAAGCCCAGCCACAAGCAGTCTCCATATGAAGACCCCGATCATTCATCACTTGACGATGTCTGTGACGCTGGATAGCTCGTTCGTTCACCACACTTTCCTTCGCTGCACGAGTTCGTAAGATCCGATACAAAACTTTATAAAAAGCAACTGCACGCGTTTATACTTACACCACACACTTCCTGAAGCTCGAAACACGACAGGACAACATACCTGGAAGTGTAAACAAAGACATGTTAGACTCATAGGCAACTTATATCATGAACGCAGCAAAAAATGATGAGAAAATTAAGATATCTTAAAACACTTTTTTTTTTCTCCCATGTGAACAAGTATGATGTGTGTGTGTGTGTGTGTGTGTGTGTACAGCTTATCATTACTGTCCACAACTTCATCAACCACTCACAACCTTACAGGGTCACACCACCAACCCGATACATAGCCACTAATCATTCTCAAACTAAACACCAGCAATCACAACCTCAAAGCACCAACCACAACCAATCATGAGAACCCTTGCCATCCGTCACAACAGCGAGCAACAGTTATAACCAAGACTACACACACACACACACACACACACACACACACCACGAATCACAACCACAAACCACGAAGAAATACCCCAAACCACAGCCATCAGTTCACCACAATTACCAACCACAGCCTTCACTCACCAACCATACCACAACCACAACCGCCACTCCTACCACCAAACCCTGAACGACATTCATCAACCACACCCCCAACACAACCACGAAAGGAAAACCAGTGTGAAGCGAGGCTTCGCGTACACTTCCCGCTTCGTCATGGCCACTTCCTTGAAAGGCCCCACGTAGGGAGGGAAGATAAGAACAGCCTCTCTTCCTTCCATCGGCTCTCTGCACAACCACCAACGACCGGTTTTCTAAGCGAGTTGATCCCGCCCCCAACCGCCTGTCCCATCATTATCATGCTTGCTTACAGCTCAACGTAACATTACTTAAAATACGTTTACCTATGACAAGTTATTCAAAACACACGAGGAAACCTGTTTATACAAACATATGACAATAATCCTTACACACACACACACATATATATATATATATATATATATATATATATATATATATATATATATATATATATATATATATATATATATATATCCTTCAAACTCTTCTTATTACAAAGATGCAAATGCTACTTGATTATTCAAAAATATATACAGGAAAAAACATACCTGCGAACATATATTTATACATATACGTACAAACAATTAACAATGAGGCACACACACACACACACACACACACACACACACACACACCAGAAGGCACAGCTACCTGCCGTGTTTACATCGGCGTTCGCTGAATATTACTTACTTGGAGGGAGTTACAAAAGCCGAAAGACAAAAGAAAAGAAGAAAAAAAAGGAGTATATGAGCGAAAATAATATACACAGGCTTTTAAACGCACAGATATGTAGATATATGAAAATGTACAGGTTCCTTTTATATAAACGCAGGGAACCTGGGCAAGTGTAGATAAGCACACACACACACACACACACACACTCTCACACACAATGAACTAGTGAGGTAGAAGGCTAGGACATGACTCAACACCTTCACAAGCCACTTGGAAAGAAAGAAAAAAAAAGGTGGCCTTCTTCCCAGGCAAGCTGTCCAAACGTTTGTTTTTCTTATTCTTCTTTATATATTTTCTTCGTTTTAATCCTTCCACCTGATGGTCCTCACCTCTCCACCTCTCTTACTTCGACGGGCAACGCTGCCCGGTCACCTGGGTTCGCTGACGAGCGAGCAAGAAGCTCGCCAAACCTACCCTGGTTTAACGTCACTATCCTACTATCCCGTCTCCATCTATCTAGAATCTAGTACACTACGTCTATCCTCCTGTACACATACCCTCGCTATCAGATCATCGGGTCTTCTGTTATCTGGCTCTCCCGTGTACGACAACCTTACCCAAACAACCAAACTACCCAACAAACCGTGTTGTAGTGATGGTTAACAACCTCAACCAAACAACCAAACTACCCGACAAACCATGTTGTAGTGATGGTTAGTGGTGGTGGTGGCGGCGGCGGCGGTGGTGATCCGTGGCTTGGTGTTCAGCGGAGTGGAGTGTCTGTGTGTGACTGTCAGTGTCAGTGTGTGTGTGTGTGTGTGGGGAGGGTTTTGCTGAATCACCGACCGATTATGGTACTCTGCCGCGCCGCCGACAGACGTCTTGCTTTGACACGCTAGCCAGGTAGCTCGCCTCCCGCCCTCCCTCACCACACGCACCACTAGTCTCCTTCCTCTCCCTCTCCCTCCACGTGTGGAGCTATTATGACTTCTCCCACGAGTGGAATTGAGACATCTGGCGGGGGAGGGGGTAGACACTCACCACTACCTCCACTAACGTAGTAATCACTTACAGCTGTATCCAACAGCTCCCTTAACAGCCAGCCTCCTTATCACCTGTTCTGCATCTTCATCATTACGTATTTCCTTTTTCATTTAGTACTATCTATGCCACCTTGGGTATTTCTATATTCCCTTGCGCTTCCCTCTCGCCAAACTTTCCTCTATTCCCCATCTTTACCGCCTCTCTCCCACACCCCCTCCCTCACCTTCTCCCCAATTAACACCCCCTAAACCCCCCCATTTGGTGTTTGTTTGCCACTAACCTTGAGTCGGCATTAACCACACGGCGGTAAGCAGTGCTAAGCGACGCGGCATTTTCGGGCGACAGCCTCGATCATTTTACACATGATAATCACCTCAAGCACACCGGTCTCGTGGGGCAACCGTCCCTGGCGTCCGTGTACTTGTGGACGGAGTAGCACCTGTCTCACAGCCGTTCGTCCGCTGCAGGTTCGTTCGGTCGGCCGCTTAACGATCGTCATTTGAACGCTCATTAGCAGTGTTCCTCCTCGTCCACAACACAACAGAATGACACTGCTTACGAATTCCTTCTCAAGACTTTCCCCTGACTTTATAGTTTGCCCCCCCCCCCCCCCCAGGCCCTTCTAGACGAATAAATTCGTGCCTTGATTCGTCTAATCTCAACCTCCACTCGGCCGAATTCGCTCACAATGACGCCCCGGAGCACATAAAAATCTCACCCCGAACTCACTCGCTCCCCTCCTTCCCCCCGCCTGGGACTCCGTCAGTAGTCCACATTCCCCCATAATTCGTCCATAACCCGCGCGCATCCCAAGCCTCCTTCCTCCTCCTCCTCCTCCTCCTCCAGGCAGTGGCAGTAAGGAAGCATCGGGCGATATATCTCCAAGCCCGAACACTAATCGTTCATCACACGCGAGCAGTGCATCCTTCTCCAGCTAC
>NC_092252.1:7212464-7217464 GCF_036320965.1 Panulirus ornatus | reverse complement strand
TCCTTCATGAACTTCACGGTTAACGAAGGTACAGCAAAAGCTGATTCAAGTTCAGCTAAAACATTCATCCGACTGAAGTTAAAGGATTAATCTGAACAAGGCTAAAGGATTAATCGAAAAGCAGCTCACGGATCAATACAGTGCACAACCAGACTGTTAGCCCAAGTGACGATGAACGGTTAATCCATGCACAGTTTATGGGTAATTCCAGCTCTAACTTAAGACCTGATCCTCATAGTGTGAGGTGGCTTGGATGTACGAGCCTTAACGTTACCCTTTAAGTCTGTCACTTTCCTAAAACCTCTGCTCGTCCCCCCCCCCCACCTTCCTTAAAGCCCCGCCACTCCCCCCCCCCCCCAAAAAAAAAAGCTTTGCTAGAGCCAAGCCAATGAAGCTCTCGTAGTACCTAAAGCCCGAGCCAGTGGCACCACAGATCCCACTACCACTACGCCACGAGCCCCCATCCAACCCAACCCTACCACAACGGGGGTTGCTATCCGGGAGTAGAGGAGTCCAGACGCGGCATGCCTGGTGCAAGTCACTGCTGTAGATGACAAGGTTATAGGGGTGTCGGCTCCCCCCCCGGGTTTGTCGTCTTCCGGAACTAGTGGCTCTCGTCTCTTGGTAATTCCTGGGGGGGTTGGGTTTCTCGTGGCCAAGTAGCTCATGAGGCTGGCTGCGACGGGAGTTCGTGACTCCCCGGGTTGCTGGATGGATGGAGACGGCAAGAGGGACGGTGTGCTCCTAAAGGCTCGTGGCTCCTGGAAGGTGGTCGTCCTCTATGGGTGGGCTTCATGGTTCCTGATCCCGGTGGTTCTCTCGGGGGGAAGATAGCGCTTTAAGGGAGGTGACTCTTGAAACTTGTGAATTCCAGGGCCGTTAACGGACAACTCCGGGGGCTCTTGGCTGCTTGAGACTAGAGTGGATGGTGGCCCCTGGGCCTAGACCGTTCCCCGGTGGCTGGTAGTTCTTGAGGGCGGGAGGGTGTTGTAAACTGACCCTTACGGAGGGGCCTGGCAGCTTCTGGGGACGTGGACGACAACAGCCTCGTCCCCCCGATAAACACCAGCCTGACACCACCCCGGCCATTGTCTCTACTTGGGTGGCAAGGCCAGGCAAGGGTGAGGAGGGGGCGCTGCGGGATTGGGTCGGGAGGGGAGGACCACCCCTTCCCTCCCTCCTCCACTACCGCCACTCGGGTTCCCAGGCCAGTGTCGACGGTGAGAGGTGGGGGGTTGGGGGAGGGGGGGGGGGGCGGTAGAATGGTGTGGGAATAGCCCCAGATGCTCACCCACCCTCGCAAAATTTGACTTCGATATAGATCCCGTCCTGGAGCGGTGGTGTGGTGCTCGGGAGGTCAGCCACCAAGGGGCGGTGACAACAGTTTGCACCTGACGACATCCTGGAGACGACTGGGCTGCATCAGCGGCTGGCGAAGGGGACGGTAAGCCATAATTAATGCATGCTAATCACTTCTGGAGGTCATTAGCCCCTCCCCTTGGCATCATACCGTTGGAGTTGATCAATTCCTGCCGACAAAGCGTTAGCCAAAGCCGAAAAAGAAACCCGTGCAAGTGCTGGAGAGTATATCACAGCTGGAGAATAATTGCCACTTCTGGAGTGGAGTACCTACTGCTGGAGAGCAAGTTACTGTTGGAGACCATGCCACTGCTGGAGTGGACTACCTGCAGTTAAGGAACATCAAAAAACGGCCTGAGACCTGTAACCAATGCTATATACCATTAGCCTCAACTACATCCTCTTTACCGACGGCTGGAGACCATTGAGCCACTGACGGAGACCATCCGTCGTGTTCTGAGACTATCTCCCATTACTGGGGGGGACTACAGGAAACCATTAATCACTGCTGGAGTCCATTAGCCACCACCAAACACCATTAGCCACTGCGGGAGACCATCAGTCACTGCAGGAGAGTACCGGACACTTCGGGGATGCCTCAGGTGCCGTACCACACCATTAGGATCAGTTTGGGGAACCATTAGCCACCTGTCACTGACGGAGGGGAGAGAGAGACCAGTAAACTACCCAACAGCTCTCAGGAAGAGAGTGGAGAAAACTACCCACGACGACCACCACTCGAGAAACAAAACGAATAAACAAATTCATTCATCAATTAACTGGTCTAGTGACAGCACAGGACACCGGGGTAGCTACCTCCCCCAGGGGGAGAGAAGGATGACCGCCAGCAGGAGGAGGAGGAGGAGGAGGAGGAGGAGGATGCCCGTCTAGCCAACTCCGCCCCACATCCGGGAGATGCGTGACGTCAGCAGGTGTACGCATATAGCGGAGGCTGGCAGTAGTGACGTCACACAGGTAAAAAAAAAGGGGGGGGCGGGGGGAGTGACACGAGAAACGCGAGAACAAATGACCTTACCGTCGAGGAAATGATTTACATCGAGGACGCAAGGCGGCCGCGGTGCGAGAGCGGTCTCGCCACGAGAAAGTCTTCCATCCATGTAGGTGGCGGTGGTGGTGGAGGTGGGTAGGGCCAAGAAGATCTGGTGGGCTCCCCCAGAGTGTGGAGGGGCGCGGCGGAGCATGAAGCCCCTTGAGTAGCAGGAAGAAATGCAGCGTCCTGCCGCGTAGCCCACAGGCTCACTGATACAACCTCACACACACACACACACACACACACACACACACACACACACACACGGACCTTGTGCCCTGTGCTGCAGACATGCCTGGCATCATGATAAGGAAGAGGAGGTGGGGGTAGGGCATCGGAGCTCATCACACACACACACACACACACACACACCAAACCCCCTCTTACCTCAAACACACTTACATACCAAACATACACACGCACACCATCCAGGAAAACGCGCAAACACCAACTCAGACAGACACATATACACCTATTCACACACACGCACACACACATACACACACACTAACCACCCCCGCAGGTTGCCTCTCCTCCTCCTCCTCCTCCTCTCCCTCCCCAGTAATACCAAGGTCATGAAACGCATAAACCAGCACCAACCAAACTTGCCTTAGTTTCACATCACGAACTTCCCCAGCCTCACCACCAGCCGCGCCAGAAAATTAACCATAACATGGATAACAAACACGGAAAATCGCATTCCCAGACGAAACAAACATGAGAAAACATCGCCGGCGAAAACGCCACAGTAACTGCCCCTGGGACTTCGCCTCATAGCAAGGGTCTATGGCCGGTGTACTCCTGGTAACAGTGAGGGCTTGCCCCGGCCTGCCGTCCCTCTCGGAACAAAGGAATCATCGCTCTCCATATATGCGAGATTTAAGGGGCGCGCCATCTATAGGCGGACTCGTAAACTGATGAGCTTTAAACTGCCGTCCGAGGCCAGGGCTCCAGATGTCGGCCTCTTTACCCTATTTGTCACGATACTAATTATACAGAGATTGCCCGGGGAGATACATTCATTAAGAGATATCTGCATGCTGATTACCCTCCCCTAAACTCACTGTAATAACCTCGGGGAGGACGGTTGACCAACCCCCGCCACCCCCCATCCCTTCCCTCTCCCACCCAAGTCTACACCTTTTATATACATCGCTGGGGAAGGAGAGCGAGATTAAACATCCACAGACGTATGTGTGTGTGTGTGTGTGTGTGTGTGTGTGGTGTGTGTGTGTGTGTGGAACAAAAGCTCGCCGCACTACACCATAGACATGAACTCGCACTGAATCTGAACTACCCTCTTCAGAAATACAGCAAAACACACACACACACACACATTTGGTTTCTCTTACCTCCTACCGGCGTTATCCGATCGTCGCAAATCCGGTTACCAACACACGATCGCTGCTCCGTGGAGAGCGCGAGAAGAGAGAAAACCCCCAAAATCATAAAGGAAAAAAAATGTACACAGAAGCGTGTGCCAGAGCCTGGCAGGCAGGAGGGGGGGGGGGCCAAGACTCGAGTGTTTTAAGAGATGTGAACTAAGAAGAGTCCCGTTTAGCCGGCTTATCAGCAAGGCTTTACGAGCCATTTGATAAGGGCAGTGAAAGACGCAAGTGAGCATAATTTAATCCAATTCCTCTTATATGGCTTTATGGACAATGAGATCAGGAGAGGAGAGGCGTTGAGGGAATTATAAAGAAAAAAAAAGGGGGGGGGGGTTTAATGTACACTGAAGGGGGGTCTGATCGCTTCGTGGACCAGGACACCGGCGTTGCTGCTGTTCTCATGAGCGACACCGGCGTTGCTGCTGTTCTCATGAGCGACGCCGGCGTTATGCTGTTCTGACGAGCGACACCGGCGTTGCCGCTGTTTTTACGAGCGACACAGGCGTTTCTGCCGTTCTTATGAGCGACAGCCGGCGTTGCTGCTGTTCTTACGAGCGACACCGGCGTTTCTGCTGTTCTTACGAGCGACACCGGCGTTTCTGCTGTTCTCATGAGCGCCACCGGCGTTTCTGCTGTTCTTACGAGCGCGCACACCGTGCGAGCGGCCGACGCACGCACGGACGGACGGATGATTTTCTTCTTCTTCATCCGTTTCATCCTCGACGGCTCCAACAGCCTCAAAACTGAAGAATTTTGGGCCAGCAGCAGGAGGAGGAGAGGGGCAAATGGCGTGGAAAGAGCGGGCAAGCAGAAGCAGGGCGAGGCGGAAGAAGAGAGGAAGAAGAGATCTTGGGAGGTCACGAAGAAGGAACAAAAGAAGAGACTCGGGAAAATATGGCGGGAATTTTGATAAATCTGGGAGAAGCTTTGAGGGGGGAGGAGGGGGGGGTTAGGGAAGAAAGGGAGGAAGACTTAGAGGGTCAGGTGATTCACACGACACCAGAAAATGAGGGAATACGTTGCCTCTTCATTCAAGAGGAGATGTAAATAAAATGGTTTCCTGGAGTGGAGGGAAGATCTCAAGAGCAAAGGAGAGAAAGATTGGGAAAAATGAAGCTAATGATGATGTAAGATGAAAAGATAATACAGACCATCTGATTTTTATTTTATACAGTTCCTCATTATTATTAGAGTAGCTATCT
>NC_092252.1:7157464-7209964 GCF_036320965.1 Panulirus ornatus | reverse complement strand
GAACTGCATTAAAACAACCACACACACACACACACACACACACACACACACACACACACTATTGTCAAATAAATCAAGACGTGACAGTGTTGCCAAATAGAGCGATTCACGGCACTATTACGAACTCCAGTTAAGACCCTTTAACATGTCTGGTGGCATCACACTGGCTCGCTAGTTGAGACGTCATCCCCACCAACAGGCAGAAACAAACTGAAGATTTATTCATCCTGCATTCCAACTGCTCCCCCCCCCCCCCAACTCTCTCTCTCTCTCTCTCTCTCTCTCTCTCTCTCTCTCTCTCTCTCTCTCTCTCTCTCTCTGCTTAATAGCAAATTCTCATCAGACTTAAATCTAAGTAGGCACACTCTCTCTACTACTACTACTACTACTACTTCTACAACTACAAATTACTACTACTACTACTACTACTACTACTACTACTACTACTATACAAGTCTTAACCAAGAGTCTAAACATAACCACAATCTCTCCTCGCGATCCCTTGCTAACTGCTCGCGTCTGAGAGAGAGAGAGAGAGAGAGAGAGAGAGAGAGAGAGAGAGAGAGAGAGAGAGAGAGAGAGAGAGAGAGAGAGAGAGAGAGGCCACCATACATACACAAAACAAAAAAAAAAGCATAGCCCAATGCCTCACTGATGTCCTCTTGCGTTTTAATGATGCAACAATATTTTGAATCCACAAAATCTATGACGGGCATAAAACTAAAATACTGCTCACGGTACAAGAATAATCCCAGACGTAAATGGGTCTTTTACAACGGTTGTACCTGACAGGAAACAAAATAATTTTCAGACAGTTTCCCCTCTCTTCTTCGCTCTCCTTTGCAGCGCATTCAGCTGTGAACTGAAAACGCCTCGTGGCGTTACTTATGTACGGCGTTATCATCACTTGACGCCCAAATGATCCTTTAAAGCACGACGGTGCGACGCTTGAGCACGACGGTACGACGTTTGAGCACGACGGTACGACGTTTGAGCATGACGGTGTGACGTTTGAGCACGATGGTGCGACGCTTGAGCACGACGGTGCGACGCTTGAGCACGACGGTACGACGTTTGAGCACGACGGTGTGACGTTTGAGCACGATGGTGCGACGCTTGAGCACGACGGTGCCACGCTTGAGCACGACGGTACGACGTTTGAGCACGACGGTGTGACGTTTGAGCACGATGGTGCGACGCTTGAGCACGACGGTGCGACGTTTGAGCACGACGGTACGACGTTTGAGCACGACGATGGCCCAGCCCACTGACCTAATTAGGTTGGGGCCCTACTGTAGGCAAGGCCGCGTTATCCCGAAGGGTCGTAGCGTCGTGCTCAGAGGCCGTACCTGTCATGCACAAAAGGCCGTACCATCGTGCTCAAAGGCCGTACTTGTCATGCGCAAAAGGCCGTGCCATCGTGCACAAAAGGCCGTACCATTCCTCGTTCTTATGGAATTTAAAAAGAAAAACACTACCAAGGTTATCGACAACACGTCCCCTGACATAAATTCATTCGTAATGTTTACTCTCATAACATACACATAACACCGCACGGCACTGAATCCCACCACTTGACACGCCATCAAATATTCTCAGGTTATCGATTTCACGACGCCACCATACAAGAATGTGAGTCAATTAAGAGTATGCTTGTACATAATGATTTATGGGAGGGAGGGCCGAGATTACAATGCCTTAACAGGAGTTTGCCGGCGAAATTGATGGATATGGAAATTCGGGCAACAAAAGTTTGACTAATATCCTTAGGAGCCAAAAACTTTATAATTAATTTTGTAGGCAACATGACGGATCCGGGGCGACTGTGGCTGTGGCGTCTCCCCTCCTCCTCCGCTCGAGAACTTGGCTCCGCTAGGCTCGCGAGACCACGACGAAGACGACCACCACACTCAGTTCTCGCGACCTGGGGAGTTACATCAGCGCCTGAGGGAATGTGTAGAACATCACTGATACCAGAGGCCTTCTGTGTTAGGCGGTGATGCGAGGCAATAAAACTGGTGTGGTAAACTCTCTCTCTCTCTCTCTCTCTCTCTCTCTCTCTCTCTCTCTCTCTCTGAGTCTGGTCGCTACTTCTGGTGTAAAGTTTTCATGTCTCCAGCTACCTCACCCACTAGCTTGGGGCGGGGAGGGGGACTCAACAACCCCGTGGTCTACTCCCCCCTTTGCACCACAGCACACACACCCGTCACCGACTATGCAACATTGCCTACCTCCCTCCTCCTGTGCTATAACACAGGTCATGGCGTTAGTCCCCTCATGAGCCACCATCACCTCACCTTCCTACACACATACACACACACACACACACACACACTTACCTCACCCTCCCACACCATGCTCCCCTCACCCCATCCTCCCACACCAAGCTCCCTCACTCATCCCCTCCGTCCTTCCCCACCACACACACACCTGCCATCTCAACTTCCTCACTGGGTGGAGGAGAGCATATATGCTTTACTAAGGGAGGGAAATAAAAAACCTAATAGCCGAGTCAGTGGCGCCCCAGACCTTGGATGAAAAGGAAAACGTAAAGCGTCCGGTGAGGAGGAGGAGGAGGAGGAGGAGGTTGAGCGAGCGGGTCGTGAGGCTGACGCAGCGCCCGGCGGCCGATCCTCTACCAGACGTGTCTGAGAGCTAGGCCACCAACTCCGCTGCCGCCCCTCACAGCGAAGAGTACAGCCACCTCTCCCCCCCCCCCACCGGTTCTGCACTTTAAGGGGATACACAAGAAAAAATAATAATACTCGTGGTGTGAGTGGCTACCCGGAAAAATAAAAAGTTCCGTTCGTCTGCCGGAGAGGGGAGACCACGCTCTACAGACCAAACGATAAAGTACGTGGTGATGGTAAGTGGGAGACTGTACATCACCCACTGCATTGACGAACTGGGAAGAAAACTCCCCGGCAGTTCCTCACTGGGGAGAAAGTGCGTAATTAGGAGTCCCAGGAGAGACTTTTGGGGAGAGGGGGCGGGACGGGATCCCGTCCCAAGTCGTGTTGATTCTGCAAGGGAATACACGCTCCCTGGCAAACGTGGCAATGACGAGAAAATCCCATGAATGAACAGCATCGACAGGAAGTGCACTCCCTCCTCCACCCTGCTGTCACACCCCACACCCACCCACCGGAACAACCCAGCTCCAGCACCCATCCACACCACCACCATTCCACTGTGGCATAGCGTCCTCCCATCACCCACACTACCATGATTTCAGCACCACACCACCTGCCAGACACCCTGCCACCACACACACACACTATCACCCTCCCCGACTACCCTCAGGGAGACATGTGGTTGAGGGCGGTGCTTACTACCCATCCCCCTCTCCCTCGGATTCGTTTTACCGTGCCTGACTGGATTTTTGCATTCTGGGCGACCCTGGCTGTTTATCTGGGCCATAATGTCCCACGGGCGGCCAGATGGGAGGGCGAATTCAGGTGAATAGGAAATGGCTTCGGGAGTCAGGGCGGGCGTGGTCAGGTGCATGGGTTTTGGCGGGGAGGGTAAGGAGGTTCTGTCTAGGTACATTAACAAGGTAAGGATACCCAAGGAAGTATGAGTGAACAAGATCAACCTTTACATATATATATATATATATATATATATATATATATACAAAGAGAGAGGACCATCTCTCACGGTATTGTGGGTCGAGGTGCGTCTGTACGACACCCTACTGGCGTGGTAGTGACCGGCTGTGCCTGGATTACTGGCACAACGAGGGGGGTCCACCCCAGAGTTAACAGCCTCATCTGCATACGCATGGCCCGGCTGACCTCCATCTGCTAGTCACCCGTGACCCCTCCTCCCTGTTTTAATCCTTCCCCCGAGGTAAACAGGCACTATCACGATATATATATATATATATATATATATGTGTATATATATATATATATATATATATATATATATATATATATATATATATATATATATATATATATATATATGTGTGTGTGTGTGTGTGAGTGTGTACCACAGCACGGCTAAATACGGCAGATAATTAGCATAAGTATAAAAAAAAAAAGAGGACATTAAACGGTCGAAAGTGCAACACAGCTGGGCGTTCGACGGTGGTAGGCGATCGGCGGTGTGGTAGAGTGCCGTAGGAGAGGGAGGGGATTTGGCACCAGTCCTCCGCTGCCTCTTGATCCCAACGATACGTCCACGTTTATGGAAATACCGTCAGATTCATATCCGACGGCTTGGGCACGGGAAAAGATTTTTTGAAAGCTTATAATTAGGTCTATAATTACGCACAGACGGCAGCCGGAATGGCTATAATTACCCCCGGAGAGAGGCAAGGTCGACCCGCTCACTCCAGAGATAGACTTTTATATCTCTCAAATTTACGCAGATGGTTTTTACGGTCGGGGTGGGAAGGGGATGGCGAAGGTTCGAAGACGGAAGGCGCTGGGAGACAGGGTGGGGTAAGCGAGAGAGAGAGAGAGAGAGAGAGAGAGAGAGAGAGAGAGAGAGAGAGAGAGAGAGAGAGAGAGAGAGAGGAATGACAGGGAGAGGTAATGCGACGGGGAGGGAGAGGGGGCGGAGTGGAAGGAGGGGAATGTCCAAGGTGGGTGGAAATGACAGGGGGGAGGAATGACAAAGTGGCGGGGGAGGGCAAGGTCAAGACTTCGCCATGACGGGAGTGGGTGGGGAGAGTGAAGGTAAAAAGGGATGAGTTTGTGCAGGGGAGGGAAAAAGGGGGACGCGATGTGTGGTGGAGATAGACCGTGTAGGGTCGACTGAGGTGTGCGTATCTGGGGGGTTGGGTTGGGTTGGTGTGTAGAAGAGAATGCATGGGGAGGGATAAAGATTTGAACGCATGGGGGGGGAAAACCCCCATCCCATCTCTTGAACATTCTCCACTATCATACAACTTTTTAAACTCCTGTATGCAGTCCGCTTCTAATGTGGACAGCCTACAGAAGTTTCGAAAGTTGTATGATAGTTGGGAGGATTCAAAAGATGGGGAGGGGGGGGGTTGAGATGGTCCCACGAATGTAAAACTCTCTCCCTCCCCGTACAGTAAACGTCGGTAATTACACACACACACACACACACACACACACACACACACACACACACTTACACACACACACACGGACGCACCCAAGACGTGCTCACGACGTATAACCAGCGCATGCTCAGGTACGCGCTCTCCAACACCAGGGCTGAAGACACAAGGTGTTAGCAATCCTCCCCTCTCGTTTTCAATTTGCCAAAGGAAGGAACAGAGAAGGGGGCCTAGTGAGGATATTCCCTCAAAGGCTCAGTCCTCTGTTCTCAACGCTACCTCGCTAATGCGGGAAATGGCGAATAGTATGAAAAAATATATATATAACCAATTGCATTGCAGTCGAACCCATATGGGGTCGTACTTCCGTGCTCACTGGGCTTACGGAGACGATGTGGAGAGAGAGAGAGAGAGAGAGAGAGAGAGAGAGAGAGAGAGAGAGAGAGAGAGAGAGAGAGAGAGAGAGAGAGAGAGAGGAGTCAATGTACCTTCCCGGGCCTCATCCTGCTCCCCACCCCACCTGTAAGTGGAGCGAAGGTCGGTGCCGGGTACCCGCTAACCATCCACCCCTCTCCTCCACTCCCCCAACCCCCTCCCCATCCTATAAATTGCCTTGCCAACGCCACTTCCCTTAACTTCACCACCAACCTCACCTATACAATAACTTAGCTCGTGTGTCACCTCCTCACCTCCCCTCATTCCACTTCGCTCATAACTTCGGCTCGTTCGAAATTCCTCACTCCACCACTACGTTCGTCCGCCCGAGACGACTTGTCTAATCTCTACCTTCACTTGTGTACGTCTAACTTGACTCGTTCCCTGGCAAACTTCATCCATTTCAGCTTTAACTTCAGGCATCCAGCCCCTAACGTCACTCATATAATCTTTGGCCTCAATAACCCGCATCTCGCTTGTCCAAAAAAAAAACCAGGAAAAAAAAGGGTCAGTGAATTACGAAAGGGAGGGAAACTCACGAGAAAAATGTGAGGAAAGAAATTGTTTTATATATATATATATATATATATATATATATATATATATATATATATATATATATAGATAGATAGATAGATAGATAGATAGATAGATAGACAGAGAGAGAGAGAGAGAGAGAGAGAGAGAGAGAGAGAGAGAGAGAGAGAGAGAGAGAGAGAGAATGATAGATATATATTTAGATAGAGATTGATAAATAGACAGACAAACAGATAGACAGACAAACAGATAGACAGACAACCTACATACAAATACATAAACAGACATACATACAGACAGATGGAAGAGAGAGATGAACAGACATACAAACAGATAAATGATGGCCACAATGACCTATGCAATACTAGAGGCATATCCGGTCAGGGCCAGACTCATACAAGGTCCTCCCCGTCCTGTACCTGGGGCAGGGGGGGCTGGTTGCAGGCGGAGGTGTAGTGCGTGAGGGTACGGGTTCCAGACGGTCCAGGCCACTGACCACACCCAACGTTGCTCAACTTGACTGGCAAATGTGCCAGAGCCTAGGCGCGAGCTCAAAGCACTTTCAGATTCATGTTAAGCGGCGACATCAAGTGAGAGACGATGCACACAAGTGGAGCTCCAGAATCACGAGGAAATACCATTACTGATGTATACAAATTCATATACATATACATATATATATATATATATATATATATATATATATATATATATATATATATATATATACGTGGTAAGATCAATGTGGTTTGCGTATGTCTGATGAGACTCAAGTTACCCCTACGGGGTACTATCTCTGGGGGCCATAAAGGTTCCCCCAGAAGGCCTCAGAATACTTTTGGGGAGGTACAAGTGGGTGTCCCCCACCCCTGAGATTGGAACCCTTCTACTTCTCCATGATCCACCTGACCAAGGCCTCCCGAGTGGCTGGTTGCTCTTATGGGGTGACACCCTCGCCTTCAGTGCAGCCCGCCCTCGCCCATGGGCCTACCAGCTAATGCCTAGGACGAGAACAAGTGACGGGTGGGTGGAGGAGTTACCATGCGCAGCTGGTAAGGCAGTTTTAGCACGGCTGTTTGTCCCTACGGTCGGTGGAACTACCCCTGACCTGACTCCTGCAGGAGTAAGGAATACTCGTCTCCTGCCGCCGGAGCTGTAGATGCACTGCGCCTGAGGTGAGGTGTTCACTTCCTGCTAATGCTTGCGTCGTTTGAGCTCCTGTTGCCACGGCAGCTGACCCCGAGGGGCCCTGGTTGAACTGCTGCTCAAAGGGACATTAAAATTGATGTCGAAAATGGTTCTGGGGCCGTCGCAGCTGCCGGAGGCGCTGCTGTTACAGCTCCCGCCCTTCCTCAGCAGAGCCTGGAGATGGCGCAGGACACGACGGCGCTCTGCTTCTAACGTCTTCGCCTTTCCAAATCCCAGCCTATCCCACCCCTAGGTCAGCACTGAGGTATCTCCCCAACCGTCTCCATCTTCTGCTCGTAGGAGTGGAGAGAGAGAGAGAGAGAGAGAGAGAGAGAGAGAGAGAGAGAGAGAGAGAGAGAGAGAGAGAGAGAGAGAGAGAGAGAGAGAGACGGGGGGATAGACACAGGGGTGATGAGGAGGCCAAGGGGTAATGAGGGGTAACAAGGGGTACAGCAAGGGATTCAAATGAGGGCCGTGGAGTATAAGTAGTGGAGGGGGGGAGGAGAGGGGAGACTTAAAGGATTCAGGGGGGATAAAGAGGGAGGGAGGGGTTGGGAAGTGATGAGAGATAGTGAGGAGTCTGAGACAGTGGGATGTGGGGGGGGGGGGAGACTCGCCTATTCTCAAGCAACGAAATCCGTGTTCACCCAAAGGATTTACTAACCACGTAAAGTCCCGCATTTAGCCTTTGCCGCAACTGTACAGATCGAGTGTTTACGTCAAGACTTGTGAATGAGGAGGTCGAGGACACAGCCGGGAGCCTCCCTCAAACACCTGCCTTTAAACAATTAGCACTCCGCTGTCCTTGGGGGTGGGAGAGGGTCGTGGGGGAGAGATGAGGGTCGTGGGGGTGGCACGGGGAGGTGGGTGATGGCTGCTGGGGTGGTGGGGACTGAGTGACGGCTGCTGGGGTGGGTGGCAGGGGAGAGGGTGGGGGGGGGGAGACTGAGTAATGGGTGTGGGGCGAGGAGGTAATGGCTCAGAGGGGTGGAGGTGAGGGTGGAAACCCGTGTGGAGTGGAGATGGTTGTGATGGTATGGGGATGGAGTGGCGATGCCTGTACGGAATGCAGGGGCAGAATGATGGTGAAGGATGGGGGAGCGGGGGAGGAGGTTAAGGCGAAGGCGGCGAAAGGGAGAGGGGGACTGGGGTGGGGGTTATTGTGATGGTCAAGTGGTGGGGGTGATGGTGATGGGCCTCCAGGGCTTTGGGGGAGGGTGGACGGCCAGCGTAGGGACTGAGGTTGTGCGGCGGTCATAAAGAACTGGGCAATGACGTAACAACTGTGTGGTGCGACCATGGGAAGAAGGAGGAGGATAGGTGAGGGTGGAGGAGTTGTTTCAAGTACGCCAACCCTCCCTTTTCCCTCTCGGTCGATCCCTTCTATCTATCCCTCCCCACTCACACACCCAACTCTATCCATACCAGCAGCAGTAGCAGGAGCTGAGCCACAACACGACACACGCACGCACGTGTGTTCAGAGCAGCAGCAGAAGGCGTTGCGTAAGGCGCTGAACGCACGCAAGGTGTCGCCTCCTGTTAAGTGTTAAGACCACCAGATCTTCCCTCCCTCCCTCCGTCCCTCCCTCCCGCCAGAGTAACGCTCGATTTTCACATGTCTGACACGAACAGCTTTATTTTTTTCTTTATTTCTGAACTGCAAAAGAAGTGTTCCTGCATCATGCAAGGCGAGGACGTCTTCCCGATCGAGTATTCAATAAGGAATTTAACGTTAAAAAAAACCTAATACTTTTTTCTTTGATCTCTGATTATCCAATGACTAATTTTCTAAGAAAGAGTCTTGGTAAGGTGAGAGGCAATGCCATCGTACCAGAGGGTCGTACCGTCGTGGTCAAGGGTCGTACCTTCGTGTCCCAAGGGTCATACCGACGTGCCCTAAGGGTCGTACCTTCGTGCTCCAAGGGTCGTACCGTCGTGGTCAAGGGTCGTACCTTCGTGTCCCAAGGGTCATACCATCGTGGTCCAAAAGGTTGTACCGTCGTGCTCCAAGGGTCGTACCGTCGTGCTCCAAGGGTCGTACCGTCGTGCCCCAAGGGTTGTACCTTCGTGATCCAAGGACCGTACCGTCGACGTGTGCGCACAGGAGGCGAAACGCCACCGATCGGTCAAAACGCCCACACAACCCCACACACCACCACACAGACACTCACTCAACAAACCCCGTGGTCTGGACCGTATATAGAAAATGCAAAACGAATAAATAAATAAACAAATAAATATAAAAATATATATTTGACACTCACACCCGACCAGTTCCAATGAATTTTTATGCGGACGGCGGATATCCTCCCCGGGAGGGCCTCTCTATTCCTGCTATGGTAATTATGCATTAATAGGATTCCCACACCGTGTTTCAGCCCCTGCAAGCAAATTCAAAAGCGAGGCCGGGGACGGCGCGCCGCTGGGCTTGACGAACCACTCGTAAGGAATACACAGAGAGAAGAGGAGGAGGAGGAGGAGGAGGAAGAAGGGGGGGTTAAGGCCACTCCCTCCTCAACAATCGAGAGAGAGAGAGAGTGTGGGGGACACCTATCGCCTTCTCCGACTAGAGAGACGCCCGTAAATCATTGATTATGAGAGAAAAATATCAATCACTCAGTCTACGGTGTAAGAAAACCCAAATAATAATAATATCAATAATAATAATAATAACAATAATAATAATAATATTAATAATAATAATATTAATTAACAATGATAATAATTAATGCTAATAAACTGCTGTAATTAATGATAATAAGACACAAATAGAAACACACACACACAAAAAAAAAAGTTCGCAGTTCAACGCAGGTGGAGGGCAGAAACTAGTGACATTTGCAGAGAAGCAGAAAATATGCTGAGAGAGTAAGACGGTATCAGACCCACGACTAGAGTCAGCGCTGAACTATCGACCTTGTAGACACGCTGTTGAATAGAACTCTAATGTCAAGTTGTATAATTAGAGCTAAATAACTCATCATAAAATCTAAAAGAAATAAAACGTTGCAATATATATATATATATATATATATATATATATATATATATATATATATATATATATATATATATATATATATATATATATGAAGGTGAAATCGCAATACAGAAGGAGTTCGTATAACTTCATTTAACAATGTAGTTATTCTATTCACGTGTGGCACAACCTGTTTCTGGGAGACAACCCGCCTCATCAGGTGCCAATAACTCATAAAGTTTTTATTGGTGGCACCTCATGAGGCGGACTGTGTCCGTGAAACATGTGCCAAAAATGTATAGACAAAAAAATACTACGTATCGAATACAATCGTATGAACTCCTACTGAATTGCGATTTCACCTTCATACCTATCATCACTGACTAGTGTGATCAATATTAATCTATATATATATATATATATATATATATATATATATATATATATATATATATATATATATATATATATATATATACAATATCTAAGAGAAATATCTAACTTCAATATAAATATGTATGAGATTCTTGCAAGTTCTGTATATACGTCTGGCACGGTTGTTAAGTTAGTTTTCTTTTTTCGCCCATGAGAAAAGCAAGGGACCGAGAACGCTTTTCGTGGAGAGGAGAAGATAATGCAAAGCTAAGAGTAACAGAACGGAGAGGAGCATAGAGAGGAAGGTGATAACATGAGCTGCAAGAATTGGAAAAAGGAAGAAGAAAAGAAAAAAGCTGAAACGGAAAATGTTAAAGAGGAAGAAGAGGAGAAGGAGAAAACGAAGAGAAGCCAAGCGTGTATACACAGAATATATATATATATATATATATATATATATATATATATATATATATATATATATATATATATATATATATATATATATACACGGAAGATAAATACACAGAGCAAAGTGGGTCGCTCTTAGAGCAGGCTCTGTCGTATCTAAAAGGGAAGCTATTGGCTATCTGCAAGAACCAAGCGTGTGAAGGGGAAAAAAACACCCCGTTGGTCGTCTCTGGAATGAGACTGGCTGGACACCGCTGTAAGGATACCCACACTTCCAGTCCAATAACCTGGAAGCGCTGCACACCTTCCAGCCGGACTAATATTCTAGAAGCACCAAAGAGAACTTCCAGACAGCCTCACATGCTGAAAGCAACATATATAAGCACCTTTCTAAACATTCTCATGCTCTATGACTAGCCACTACATACATTCCAGACAGCCCCTGATTCTGGAAGCGATTCACTCTTTCCGAACACTTCCGTGGTCTACTGACAGCTCGTCTAATATTCTGGAAGCAAGACCCACTCTTCCCAGCCACTTTCGTGGTCTACTGACACGGTACACATTTCAGCTGGCCTCATATTCTGGAGGCATCACACATCTTCCAGCCATTTTCATACAACGAAGAATAAACATCTCCTAAACAGCTTCATACGCTGAAAGGTTTACACACACACACACACACACACACACACACACACACACACACACAAACTCCTTCCGCCATTCTGATATTCTACAAAGACCGCAGATTCACGGTACCCTCATATTCCTTGACGAATCTGCAAACACCTGCCTCCATGTCTGAGCTCTGGAAACCGTTCAAGCCTTCTCTTGAGGTTCACAAATGCAACTCCAATGCACTTACCATATGACCTCAAACTCTGGAAGCACCACATGCATGCCTTCCAGTTAGCAGTGGGTGACATTCCAGTCCTAACCTCAGCATGCAGCCATAAGGAAATAAAATGATCAACTAATGCAAAGCTACACATGCAGAGTAGAGTAAATGTGGGTAACATGACTCACGAGACACAAAGAAAACGCCTCCAGAAACATAGCATCATGTGTATACAAAGGCCAAAGCCCGCTTTCCAGTTATCCCCCACCGGAAGGGGGCGTGTAGCAAGGCCACCACCCGTGTGTGTGTGTGTGTGTGTGTGTGTGTGTGTGTGTGTGTGTGTGTGTGTGTGCACATGTTACCACCACAGTTCATCACGTATGGCACAGAATTATTCCGTTCGGCACGAAGGTATGTTCCTTTAAGTAAGACTGTGCGACCTTTGGGTATAATGGTCTGGCCATCGACCTAGCCCAGGTCAAAACAAACTCCACGATATTTACATGACTCTCGGGGTCGTACCGTCGAGCTCAAGGGTCGCACCGTCGTGGTCAAGGGGGTGAAGTCAACACCAGACAATGATGCACATCTTATCATGGCCTGCTGGTGACTTCTTTGCAGAAACAGGTCCAGTTCTGAGATGGAACCAATAACATGGTTATCACTGTGGTCGTCTCGCACTGCATGGCACCTCTTATGGAAGGGCGCGCAAACGTCTCCGGCGTCCAGCCTGACGCACTACCTCAGCCCATCGGACCAAGAGGGAACACCAGCAGGGGCAGGAGGCCACGTGCACTCTGCTTGGAAGGTAATATGTACAGCTCCCGAAGGGAAGAGGGTGGGGAGGGGGGAGGGGGGGAATTACTTCCCTGGACAAAGGCTGGTTTTGTTTTAAGATCAGAAAGGGAGAAGACAGGTGGCAGGGAGACAAAGGGATGCAGCGAGAGAGAGAGAGAGAGAGAGAGAGAGAGAGAGAGAGAGAGAGAGAGAGAGAGAGAGAGAGAGAGAGAGAGAGAGAGAGAGAGTGTGTGTACCAAGACACGTTGCTTCATGTCTGTTTGCTTGTTGCCTAATCCATGCACACTGTTCGTCCCGTGCCATGTGATCTTAATTCAATTAGCACTCAGAAAATGAAGATCATATATCTATCTCCCTACGAAAACCTGAAGCAGAACTCTCGCGTTGAGAAATTGTGACGAGGGACCCCATTAAAGGAGCGACCCTCAGCCCCTCCCTCATCGCGGTGCTGGGTCACCCCCCCTGCCACAAGGTGGCCAAGAGTGCTCTTTGGCCCCACCCGACCTCCGACACGCGACGCCGCACACGGCCGAAAGCGGAACGCTGTTTAGGTAAATCCCCTATGGCCTCGGCAGGACAAGGTAGGTAAGTCTTGCGTGGACTGCCAGACACCATTCATTGAGGTGATGAGGTGAGGGAGGGAAGAGGGTGCACTAGGACCCCCCCAACAGGGGATCGAAATGTCCTGAAAGTGGGCTCAAAAAGCTACTGGTTAATGGATGCAGTCAGCACGTATGTGTCTTTTCTATAACGTTATATACCACACAGGTGTGTCTACTGGGCGCTGTGCTTCCATAGCAGTGTGTCTTGATTACTTCATCGGGATATCTGTCTTACTGAGGCTAAATAGGCTGTGCATAACAGCTGCGTCCCTCGGGCAGACCACAAAACTGAAGGCAGCATCTGTTCCTGGAGTACTTGATTACGACAGCAATACCTCTCTCTCTCTCTCTCTCTCTCTCTCTCTCTCTCTCTCTCTCTCTCTCTCTCTCTCTCTCTCTCTCTCAAGGAGACGACTGAATTCCAAGAAATGTCTCTCTCTCTCTCTCGGATAGGCCACAAGACTGTCATGGCTAGGGCTTCTCATGCGAGACGAGCTGCTAGACAGTGGCAACCAGGCCTCTTAGGAAGACTGTTCAAGAGTGCAACAGCCGGCTGCCTCTGGTAAGGTGCTAGACTGCAATAGCTGACTCTCTTAGGCTTAGGTTGCTAGACTTACAACAGATGGCTCCCTCTTAGGCAGGAGGCATCCAAGACTGCAGTAAAATAGCTCTCTGGTACTCTGCATTTTCTGTCAGGTAGGATGCGAGGCTTCGACAGAGCTCTCTCTCTCTCTCTCTCTCTCTCTCTCTCTCTCTCTCTCTCTCTCTCTCTCTCTCTCTCTCTCTCTCTCTCCGTTTCTCGACTGCTATAAACCCCCCCCACAACAGCTGTTTCTCGACTGCTATAAACTCCCCACAACAGCTGTTTCTCTCACAGTTCCCGTGCGGGTGGGCACACCTCGAAGTTCCTGGGATGTTGCACCCAGCAGGAGGTATGTTTTCCTACGACCTCTCCACCACGCAACCTTCAAATCTCCTGCATCATGACTATGTGTGCCGGGCAAGTGCGTTTCTCCCATGCTCGCACTATCGCATGCGCCGTGTTTTTTTTTTCTCTCTCTCTTCTTTTTTTCGTGCGTTCTGGTGCATGGCCCGCCTCTCAGTGCTTGCAAATTATAGGTTTGTGAGCGCCGGCCCATGGGGCATTTCCACTCCCCCAAACCGCATGTCAACTCTGACGGCTGAAGGCAGCGATGGGGAGGGAGGGAGGGAGGGAGGGAGGGGGGGGGGAGAGAGAGAGAGAGAGAGAGAGAGAGAGAGAGAGAGAGAGAGAGAGAGAGAGAGAGAGAGAGAGGCTCTATGTTGTGTTGGTGCAGATGGCTCAAGGAGTGAGCAGAATAATCAAGAGAATTCTCTCTCTCTCTCTCTCTCTCTCTCTCTCTCTCTCTCTCTCTCTCTCTCTCTCTCTCTCTCTCTCTCTCCCGCAGGCCTCCGCGGTGAAGTGGTCGTCGTCACCGACCATAATTCAGGAGACGGGGGCCCCCACCCGGGAGGGTGGGGGGTGTCAGGCAAGCATGGACTAGAACCCTGGGAGCGGCAGTCTGCCCACATCCAACCCAGGTGGAGAACCACCCTCCCTCTGGGGGAGCTGGTCGATAAATGGGTACCTGGCTTAGGCTGGCGTGTGTGTGTGTGTGTGTGTGTGTGTGTGCCAGCGTACATACACACAGCAAAATCATTGAGAAAATCAGTTGACGAACTCTGCAACACTCAAGAGAACCAGGCAAGTAATGAACCCCCACACAACATGAGACGCCACAAGTTTGAACGCAAAAAAAACGTAAACACCGTAACACAACACACACACACACACACACACACACACACACACACACACACACAACACACAAAACGAAGCAAAATAAAAAAGATAAAAACCAAAAGAAAGGGTGAAAATAAAACTAAAAAAAAAAACGCATTGATAATGAACGTAGAAAATGGTCAAACGAACTGTAGAAAACGGCAAAACGAACTCATGAGAACGCAACACGGGAGCCACAGAGAACGCCCCCCCCCCCCACACGAACGAGAACTCGACGACCCCCACGCCCCCCCCCAAAAAAAAAAAAATAAAAAGAACTAAAATGACTTGCTTTCCTGCACGAGACAGAAAAATGCTGTTCCAGTTTTCCTCACAATAATTAGGGAGGCAATAAAGGGTGACTTGAGCTGGGGGTTCTTTTGTCTGTGTGTGTGTGTGTGTGTGTGTGTGTGTGTTGTGTGTGTGTGTGTGTGTGTGTGTGTGTGTGTTGTGTGTGTGTGTGTGTGTGTGTGTGTGTGTGTTGTGTGTGTGTGTGTGTGTGTGTGTGTGTGTGTGTGTGTGTGTGTGTGTGTGTGTGTGTGTGTGTGTGTCTGAGAGAGAGAGAGAGAGAGAGAGAGAGAGAGAGAGAGAGAGAGAGAGAGAGAGAGAGAGAGAGAGAGAGAGAGAGGGTGTGTGTGGGGGAAGCTTGAGTACAGTACAGAAGTTAAGAAGTTCTCATAATCTCGCGAGGATCCTACGTAATGGATAATTAACGAGGTAATTAACGTCAATATAAGAAGAAATTAAAAATAATAGATATTGGCATGAGAAATTGCTTTTATATAAGAAGTCCCACACAATCATCTATCCAGGGAAGAGCAGCACCGTCAGGTGTCTGCAGTGCCCTCGTCTGCCACTGCACGTGCCTCGCCCATCACAATATGCGATAAGATTTCCCGGAATAACGCATACACCTCAAGTCCGGTCCTGTCTATCCTGCATATTCAATAGCTCTAGTCTCTATATCATACTTCTAATCCACTATTTCTTCTCTCCTGTGACACAAAGCTTCTGTCGTCCTAAACTTCTTCTAGGCCTCCACAAAGCCCTGTCTAATCACAGATTCCTTTTCCCACTGCTGGTCTAATTCGAGCAGCATCATTCAAATTCAATTTGATAATAATAGGAAAAAAAAAAAAAAGAGAGCTCTCCGAGACTTCTCCACTGAATAAATCAGACGCCACTTAAAGCACAAACAAAACCTCTTAGGACCCTCCGTACCTAACTGTGACTCTTGGGTTCTATAACGGTACTCTGTTGACAAGAATCCTCTGGCCCTTCCTCTGAAGAGGCCTTTCAGCTCTCTCTCTCTCTCTCTCTCTCTCTCTCTCTCTCTCTCTCTCTCTCTCTCTCTCTCTCTCTCTCTCTCAAGGCGGCGGCAGCTCTTCTATTATGACTTCGCCCTCCTTTAATAACCCCGTCTCCTCTAATCCCTTCATGCTAACAACGCCATAATGGCCCGCCTCCTCATCTCGGCGCCAACAAGGGAAAATACGTTGCATGGGGGTGGCAAATCAGCTTGAGAGAGAGAGAGAGAGAGAGAGAGAGAGAGAGAGAGAGAGAGAGAGAGAGAGAGAGAGAGAGAGAGAGAGAGATGGTTTAAGCAGCTCTAATTACTGCATTATCAGCCGGTGCCCGGCTACCTAACCAGCTTCTCCCATTGTAACTGCCCGTCGCCCGGGTGTTTCCTGTGGGAGTTTGACAAGGCGAGCTCTTTTTCTTCTTCCCCCTTCCATGCACTGGAATGTATGGATACCATCAACCTGGAGGAACCTCTGGCGCGTGTGTAGACACACACACACACACACACACACACACACACACACGAAATGCCTTAACTGTGCTGACACACGGACTATACACAAATCAGTAGATAACACGAGTGATTGCGATGTGGGGCCGTGCATATATACACACAAGACAAGGTCAACAAGGAATGAAAAAAAAATAAATAATTGCAGCATATCTTGACCGCCTCATTAACTATTCTTACACTTCTTTCCTAAAACGCCTCAAGCCTTGTTAACGAAACGTGTGTTCAGAGTCGACTGCCTTCATAACCCACAGGATCGTCAGTCTGAAAGAAACATGGGGGTGATGGGGGAGGGGAAGAAATAACAATTTCCAACGCAGGTAATCACTTCACCTGGTCTAATACACCTTCCCCGATTAACTATTCATAGATTATTCTCTTTAGAGTAATCTAAAACACGGGGGGGAAATCCTTGTTGGCAGAGCTTCGCCTTTACGCATGCCAAAGAGAATTAATCATATAACACAGTATCAATTCACGACCTTGCGTCTCCTTGTTGTATACATCTCGGATGACGACTGGTGGCGGCTCCTCCTCCTCGCTTCCAAGGTCATCTTCGAAAACTGTATTCCTCGCTCGGTATCTGAGATAAGACCCCGGGTCTACCAGTGCTTGGTATTCGTGCTGTCTTAAGCAAGCCGTGCCAGTCATTGTCATCAAACAGCTTTGAAGCTTAAGTTCTTAATGATTTTGTCCATAATACAACCAAAGCGTTCAAAACCATTTTGCATTTGTCTTCGTAGATTTATTTTCTTTTCCTTCAGCTGAGACGGTAAGGACGACAGAGGCCCTATTCAAGGCCAGCTCAATAACGCTATCGATATATATGATGACCAACCCCTATGGGTTGATGAACCGCTGGGTTGACTGTGGACCGACTGCCCCAACCACGATTCCAACCCATGCCTTCGACCCTGGGCGGCCCGTGAATGCATCATGGTCAGCAACGCTAACCGATACACCACTGTCTTTGACCAGTTTGTATCTGATTAGATAACATTACCTGAATTAGTGTCACACATAACATTACCTGAATTCGTAAAGTGTCTTTAAGCAGTATGTACTTCTGTGTCAAAATATCATCCCACAGTTAGTCTTCCAATGTCTCTCAACAGTAAAGTGTCTTGGAGTGGAGTGTCCCTGTTTTTGAACTGTCTCTTGGGGAGCAGTTTTCGACAGGGTGCACGTACTATGGTGGGTCTAAACTGTACAAAAGTGCCCTTCAAACAGCTTGTTGTAATGGCTTTACACCTACTCCGTGTACTTGTGTGTCTTGAGGTGCGGTATCTCGAGACAACATAGACTTACATAACCTCTGATCAGGTCTGAATGAAATGTCTGACGACATGTTTACATAATCTTCTACCACTTCGAACCAGTGTCTTTGGCGACGCCCCGAGAGGAAGCGGCCCGTAGACCACACGGACGGTGTTGACTCGAGGCAAGGGCGGCAACACCTTGCCTCCTCCTCCTCCTCCTCCAGCGACTGTAGGAGATGTGAAAGCCGCACCAACGCCCAGGCAAAGGTCACTGACACGCGTGACCACGGCGTCTCGCGAACCCATACTTCACTCGCGGTAATCTCGAAGACACTCTAATGATACACCTCGTCCTCACTAATCATCGCAAAACGAGGTCAAAGTTCGTCCGGAAACGCTGAGGTCATGCCCCGGGGAGGGGCTTTCGAGAGGTTGGTCGACTCTGCCGGCAGAGGAGTGGAACTTGAACATCCTCCAGGGGCGGAATCCACGGTTCTCACGCTAGCGTAAATCACAGCATCTCGGGGTGACACCAGGGTGTTATTACCCCCAAGCAAGCGGACCCTGAATACACCCGTGTTTGGACATCTTAATACACAAACATTACGTTATTGTACAACAATTTTTTTCGGGGAAAGAAAAAAAAAAACGGAGGAAGATTCATGTACTGTGGTAGTGAAAGTACGGAGGTGATCATCAAGGATGAGGGGTCAGAACGTTGTGGGTCTTCAAGTGTTGTGAGGTTGGGGGGGTTCTAAAAGGGGTCACACAACCAGGTGGACTAGGGGAGTAGAGGAGAGAGGTGGAGGGGGGGGGAAGATACAAGTCATAGGATGCCATGTGAGGACGACCCTCATGAACCAGGTGGGGGGGAGGGGTTGAGGGGTACGGTGGGTAGCTGGGTGAGTCGTACATCGTCATACAGGGACGCGTTCCTTCATCCAAGCCGCAGGGTACACTGCCTTGATCTACGTAGAGGTCAGGATGGGGCCCCCCCACACCTCAAAGCACCATATTCAAACATCTTTCACTCCATCCTTTGTTCCCTCCACTGTCCAACATGTATAACGTATGTCCTACGGAAAGTGGGGGATATAATGCTTCTTTTACACACACACACACACACACACACACACACACACACACACACACACACACCACTCTCAGTACATCCACCAATTCGCTGCTCGTATGGATAACACCTCTCATTCTACCTCCCGTGTAAGCAATACGAATGTTACCGTCATCTCCACTGCCATGTCTCTGGCCGGAGACGTCATCACCCCTCTTGACTCAATGCCTCGCCTGGCATTAAGGACGCAGCAAGGAACAACCCCCTGGTCCAGCCAGGAGACAAACATGCATCATTAGGAACAGAGAATGGGAGGCGTGTGTGTGTGTGTGTGTGACTAGCGAGCCCGACTCACAACGATGTATGTGCCAAGCATGCACAGAGAGAGAGAGAGAGAGAGAGAGAGAGAGAGAGAGAGAGAGAGAGAGAGAGAGAGAGAGAGAGAGAGAGAGAGAGAGAGAGAGAGAACAAATGTTAATCATACTTCAACTATTGACGCAGGCAAATGGGATAAATTTCAGCCAATTTCGTGCACTGTAAATATGGCTGGAAGTAACGTCCATTATAAATGTATGAATATGTGCTTGCTTATATACTGACGCACAGAGAGAGAGAGAGAGAGAGAGAGAGAGAGAGAGAGAGAGAGAGAGAGAGAGAGAGAGAGAGAGAGAGAGAGAGAGAGAGAATGCCCATAATAATTCTAGCATATTGGTTTTAGCATTAAATAAATTGTGACACATTATGAGAGTGTGGGAAGAGAGAGAGAGAGAGAGAGAGAGAGAGAGAGAGAGAGAGAGAGAGAGAGAGAGAGAGAGAGAGAGAGAGAGAGAGAGAGAGAGAGAGAGAGAGAGAGCATTTCTTAAGACAACGCAAGACCGAACCTGTAATTTTCCCAGAGACATATTTGGCAGGAGAACGCGCAGGAAAAGTTTAAGAGCTGCTATCGTTCGCGCACTGAGAGAAATGCACGTTTGGAGAAAGATCTGGTCTTCCTGCCGAGACTTGCCGATGTATAAAGCGTTGGGAGGGGGACGCAGGCGGGAGGCGGGCACAGCTAAGGGAGAGGTCTGAGGAGAAGCTATGAATAAAGTGAAGAAGATGCAAACTTGGTTATTACCGAGGACATAAAGAAGAACCCACAATGACGGGGACTTTAAAGATGTTATCAATTAACTGGAATTTTGTGGGTTCTTTCATAGCGGTGCTATAAACTGGGAGGCAACGGTCTGCAGTAAATGCTGGAAGGAGGGAGAGAGGAGGAAGGGGAGAGGACTGGACTGGACTGGACTCGCAAAATGTGTATCTTTTTTTCCGGCCAAGATAACCTGGTCGCCAGCCTAAGGAGACTCCATGTCTTGTGCTGGTACGCCCGCCTCGGAAACTCTGGACTCGGGTCCTCCTCTTCGTCAGAGACCCTTTCCTGAAAGTCCCCAGTAACCGATAACGCACGACGGAGTCTTCTACGAAGACAAACCCAATCCTCCCTCCTCCTCCCTCCCCAACCAAGTCACGCAAAACGACCGTACCAAAACACCGCGGCGTCTGCGTGCTTGCGAAACCCATCCGCGTTTGCTCAAGACCCTCCCCACTGTCACCACCCGTCTTCGCCGAATGACTGTGGTACAAGATTTGCAGCAGAAAGCTGGCAGTAAAGTGGGCTTGTACGTAAAGCCTCGGAAGAGTCTGAGAACTAAGCACTTTTAGATGACCATGGCAGAGCGGTCTGATCATCCCGTAAGCCGTGGAACACCTTCCCTATCGCGAGAATGCCGACCAAGGCGGCAAATGGGGTATAAATAATAGATAATGGAAACTCCAGGAGCTTCCTAAATGGTGAGAAAACAGCATCAACAAAATCTCCTTTAAGGACTTGACGACTACTTAACAGAGACGAATAAGACTATTAGGCAACGGGTGGGGAGTGGGGTTGGGGTGGATTGTTTCCCCGGGGGTAGCCCCCCCCCCCCCCCCCCCCGAAACACTTCAGGATCGAGACGCCGGCGATAAACACGATGATTAAAGCCTTAACCGGAGTACAATAACACGAGGAGGAGGGGGTGGGAGGGAGGAGGGGATCGACGGAAGACGGAACGCAAGACGAACCAAAGGTTAAGTGAAAGAACATAATCGTAACGACGGCGTAAAACAGAGGAGGAGGAGGAGGAGGGGAAGAACTTCAGCAAGACAACAATGGTGCGTCCTGTTCGGCACACTAAACGCTTCAGATCTCCGACATAACTGAACGTCTGAGATATCTCGTCCGCCGAAATGGAACGTTTTAGATCTCTCGTCGGACTGAACTATAAAGAGGTTAGCTCTCATTCCGCGATACCGAGCGCCGAGAACTCCCTTTTTGTCTCTCTCTCCCGAGACTAAATGCTCGAGATCTCTATATCCTGACTCAACCGAATGTTTGAGATCCTCTTCCTCGGCCTGGTCGAGGACACAGCGAGAGCAAGTACTCGGTACACAGTGTCACCCGCAGTGTTTGTCACTTGGCTGGGGGCTCTGCTTCCAAATTTCCCCAGATGCTCGCCGCTGAGAGGCACCTGTCGGAAGCTATATTTGCTGAGGAGATTTTCCCTTTCTACGCTGAGGCGGAGAGGTAGAGCGCTAATGTAGCCCACCTACCGAACTCCCGGGGCTGCCAATATTTACGGAACGCTTCGGCAGGGAAGTCTGCCGTGACTCGATCTTAAAAGAGGGATAAACTTCGTTCTCGGGGCTTCTGGGACACGCTCTCTTCGGAGACTCCAGCAATGTGTCCACAGCTCGTCAGACAATGGAGGAAATGCAACCTCACACAGGTCACGGTAATGTAAATCGTTAGGCGCAGAGGACATGCACTAAAACCTTTTCTTACATCCCCACGTTTTCACGGTATGCAAGTCAACCAATCCTAGATGCTACCACAACCATTAAACAAACGAACATTACACACACACACACACACACACAATTACTGACGGGTTCCATTTCGATGCACCTCGAAACATTTGTCTGCTAAATGCACACCCACTACAAACGCACACACACACACACACACACACACACACACACACGACCACTACATACATGCACACTATGAAAACCCCCACATCACACATGATACACACAGGCCCACTATCTATCTATCTATCTATCTATATATATATATATATATATATATATATATATATATATATATATATATATATATATATATATATATATTAATCCCTGGGGATAGGGGATTAAGAATACTTCCCACGTATTCCCTGCGTGTCGTAGAAGGCGACTAAAAGGGGTGGGAGCGGGGGGCTGGAAATCCTCCCCTCTCGTTTTTTTTTTAATTTTCCAAAAGACGGAACAGAGAAGGGGGCCAGGTGAGGGTATTCCCTCAAAGGCCCAGTCCTCTGTTCTTAATGCTACCTCGCTAACGCGGGAAATGGCGAATAGTTTAAAAGAAAAAGAAATATATATATATATATATATATATATATATATATATATATATATATATATATATATATATATATATATATATATATATATATATATATTACTTAAACCAAACTGCAACTATAATACATACATGCAAACTAAACAAATCCCTACAACAAACATAATATACAAAGAGATACCCAACAAAACACACACACACACACACACACACACACACACACACACACACACACACACACACATTCCTGTTATGAACACCCTACCAACCACCTACGACAAAAATGTTCATTAAGGAAAGCTCATTTCCTCCCCTCCTATTACACACACATGATTCATAACACACACTACTCCCCTACACACACGTCCCCCTACACAAAGGCCCATTACAAATATGCCAACTTCATACAGGCCCACTACATATAGAACACCATACATATGCCTGCTTCACACAAACCCACTGCGCAGATTTCCTAAACAAACGCTCACTCTGCAAACGTTTAAAACACACAGGACCTTTAAACAAACATCAAGGAAAGGTGAACTATACACACACATCAGCTACAGAGATAGACACTATGTACGACCCCAACAGTGCCATAATACACACACACACACAATGAATAGAATGAGAATAAATGATAAAGTGAGATGGCGGCTCTACACATTCAGAATAAAGTGATCAGAGCTCGATGTTGCAAGCCAGGCAATCTGTGATGTTTCTACGGTACGGAGTTGTGTTCCCCAAGGGTATGTACTTGCGTCGCTGCTGTTTCTCACTTTCATGGGAGACGCAAATGCAGGAATAAACCACAGCTCCGTATCATCTCCACCACCAGCTGATACCGGAGCGAGTCTGCTGTAGCTGTACAAGGCAATGGCAGACTGAAATCGCACAACATCAACGATGGTTTCCAAGTGAGTCTCCGAAAACATTAAGGTGCTTCAAGGAGATGGCAATTAAGACTTAAAGACCCGTACAAAAAAAAAAATGAGACAACGCGTTGTTATGTCAAGGAATAGAAATGTGGAAGGTCATGGAGCGGCTGTGTGCTGGATATCTCTCTTTCAGTAGGCATAACAAAACTGTTACCACTTGGAAAAAGAATACACTGGTAGTGCTGGATGACGCACAACTCCCAAGACGCGAGGGGCCAAAGCCTGAACGATCAGTGGAATAATGTGGATGACTGTGGGTCATTAATGAGAATCTGTGGAGGCACAGAGCCTCCAAAAAATATCGAAGCATGGTACACGCAAGGCATACTAACAGAGGAGGCATAATAAACGCACACCCGCTCTACACATCCCTACCACACAAACAACGCACTACACACATCCCTACCACACAAACAACACACTATAACAATGCCTCATAAGTCAATCCCACCACACAAACCATCCCCCAACACACACACACACACACACACACACACACACACACACACACACACACCAACACACACACAGACGGCTACTACGAACAGGCACACAACGGGACGCGAAACACTTAAGAAACCTGACTCGAACCCAGTCACTCAACGGACGCATTGCGAACCTTACAGGTGATGGTGTCGTCACTTCCTCGTTCCAGCGTATTATGATGTGCCTTCATTACGCCCCTCATTCATCCTCCTCGGGGAACAACTGGCCTGACATGAGCCACACCCTCAGGTGTGACGTCTTCACCGCCCGCCCGCCCGACCTCACCCCACCCACACCTTTGTTACCCTGAGGTGGGCGCGACGCCCTCCTCCCCTCAAAACACATTCACCTGTCACCTGGGTTATCTCCCGGCGAACTATGGCCTCTTGCTTTCACCACCTCCTTCTTCTCCCCCATCCCACCCCGACAATACCTAGCCCCGACTCTGCCCACACTGGGCACGCCCACGGCTAACCACGCCCCACCAACACCCCCCCCAAACAACCACGAGCAATGAAGAACCTCTGACGGTCTTTAGGAACATTCATTACGTTCTCACTCAGCGGTGGGGGCAGCACTTCTGGCCTCCCCGCCTCCCTCAGTGGACACGTTCCCATCCTCCTCCCACCCCGACTGTCGGATACAAACTAGTGTGACATCCCCCCCCCCCATAGAGACGTGCCCCCCCAAAGACAGACCGTAAACTTCGGAGAGAGAGAGAGAGAGAGAGAGAGAGAGAGAGAGAGAGAGAGAGAGAGAGAGAGAGAGAGAGAGAGAGAGAGAAACCCCTCTGACAGACGTAACAAGACAGGCATTCCACAGAGAGAGACAAGTCTCTATTGGACCTTTTTTTTCAAGAGACTTCCCCCGGCAAAAATATCTCCCATCTCTCTCCTGACATATGTACGTACATTCCCAGCTCTCCTTAAAGACCCAGTACCCTCCTGGGAGACATTCCCAGCTCTCCCCTAGCACCCAGCACCCTCCTGATAGACACTCCCATCTCTTTCCTAGAAAGACACCCCCCCCTTCCCCGAGACACCCCCATGGATACGCCCCCGGGGCCTCGCCATAGTCGGCAAAGTCAACAGCGGTCAGCAACCATGCATAACATTATGCAAATGTTGACTGACCGAAGCAATGGTCGGTGATGATAAGGATACGAGGCGCTCACTCGCTTATACTGCCTCTTTACTCGCTCATACTGCCTCTTACGGATTTATAGTGCCTCTTACTCGCTTACACTCCCACTCACTTACTGACCCAGATATTTATAGCATCTCTTACTCTCCTATACTGCCTCTTACGGATTCATAGTGCCTCTCAATTGCTTATACTGTCTATTCACTCGCTAATACTGCCTCTTACAGATTTCAAGAGCCTTTTACTCGCTAATACTGTCAATCACTGGCCAAGAGATTTTCAGTCCCTCTCACTCGCTGATGTTGCCTCGTACCGATTCACCGGGCCTCTCACTCGCTTACAATAGTACACTGCCTCAGACTATAATCTTTCTCACTCGCTTATAATGCCACTGACACTGAATTACAACTTCAGTGCCTCTCATTCGCTTATATTGATTCTTTTCTCACACTGCCTCTCATGCATTTACAGTACCTTTTATTCTCTTATAATACCTCTCACTCACCTATACTACCACTGACTTACACTGCCTCAAACAGACATATATGTCCACTTACTGAGCCTGCAACCCAGTCATAGTGCCTCTTAGTCGCTTACACTGCCTCGCACTTGTTCTGAGTACCTCTCACTCACCCTCACGTATTGCTCTTATCGCTGTTTTACTCACATCAAACGTTAACTCACTCGCTTATACTGCCAGCATTCACCTGGGGCTCCATCTCCCCGCTTAAACCGTTACGCAACAGTTTCTAGCGTTATGTGCTCACTTAAACTGCCATTCGCTTACAGTGTCGCTAAATAAGAGCCATTCTGTCCTCACTTTCTTTTTTTTAATGTTCTTTATACCTGAGGAACGACGGCGTACATCACCAAAGTGGACATGGCTATGTACATACCTCTCTCTCTCTCTCTCTCTCTCTCTCTCTCTCTCTCTCTCTCTCTCTCTCTCTCTCTCTCTCTCTCCCTCTCTCTTGCTAAGCAGGAGACTTAATTTGTTTTCCACAACACCACCAGAGATCTCCGCAAGTCTCCTCCTCCTCCTCCTACACCCGTCGCTGATACTATTATCCTCCTCCGTCTCCTGTAGAGACAGGAGCGTCCACAAAGTCTCTCACAAGGGTTGTATTCTCTCTCTCTCTCTCTCTCTCTCTCTCTCTCTCTCTCTCTCTCTCTCTCTCTCGTGTCTCTCCCGGAACAAAACAAAACAAAGCATTCGCAGTATCTAACCTCCACCACCCCACAACCCAACCCCCAACCCAACCTCCACCCCCCGGTTACACATCAACTCTCCCCCCCCGGCCCCCCCTTCCCTCCCCCCCCACTTTGCCTCCAGCAAAACAACAGTCGCATCCGATTCCCGCCAAACAACAGTTCCTGTCTCTAGCTGAAACAAAAGCTCCCTCATACCGCTTCATGGCATATCACTTCTTGCCCGAGAGCGCAACTCTTTCCCACCGATTTTCCAAACGTGTTGGATACTCTCTACCCATCGCGTTCACAGCTCCCGACATACGAGCGGAAAGCTTTTGTCACTTTCGAAAGATCTGTCAGTACCATCAACAGCCCCTCCTCCTCTTTTATTTCTTCCCTCCCCCCACCCCCCCAGTACGACGGTTAGGGGCCCCTGCAGCACGACGGTACGAGCCCTGGAGCACGACGGTACGATCCCCTGAAGCAAGACGTACCGGTACGATCCCTGGAGCACGACGGTACGATCCCTGAGGACGTGGGTACGAGCCCTTGAGCACGATGGGACAATCCCTGGAGCACGACGGTACGATCGCCTTGAGCACGACGATGGGACCTTATAGCACGAAGGTACGACCCCCTGGAGCACGACGGGACGACCCATGAGTACGAAGGGAGCGACCCTGGAATAAGATGGTCTTGCCCTTCAGGGGCAGATGGAAGAACAAACTAATCATACCCCAAGGGTCATCGATCCGTTTGGCCGAAGGCGTTGATGACCTTTGGTAAAAAAAAAAAGAAGAAAAAAGAAACCGCCTCACGTACCGTAAACACGAATGGTAGAACTAACGCCTCAGCATTTCCAGATTGCAGGCTTAAGATCGGCTGCCCTCCTCTGACCGGCAGCTAACCCACCCACCCACGCCTGGTCTGAGTGAGGTAGGTGTGCTTAAAGTCCTTCCGAGCCACCCCGTCAACTGAGGGGTTTCGAACACGGGGTCTGGAATCAGAGGCCGGTTCTCTAATCACTCGGACGTGACGTTCAGCAAAGCAGCGACGGCTGCACCCGCCTTCCTGGGATGAGGCCCAGCTTTTACAGGCTAGCCTGGGATGGAGGGCCAGGTTTCACCAGCCACCGAGGGACGGAGGGCCAGGTTTCACTACCCAACGAGGGATGAAGGGCCAAGTTTCACTACCCACCGAAGGATGAAGGGCCAGGTTTCACCAGCCACCGAGGGATGGAGGGCCAGGCTTCACTAGCCAACGAGGGATGAAGGGCCAAGTTTCACTACCCACCGAGGGATGGAGGCCAAGTTTCACTGCCCGCCGAGGGATGGAGTCCAAGTTTCACTGGCCATTGAGGGATGGAGGCGAAGTTTCAGAGGCAAGTCAGAAACTCCAGTTTGTTCAGGCCACACGTGCTCGCTACACAAACGCCTTCAACCTCCGGTCTTTAAAATCATTTACGTCCAGCGTCTCATGCCGGGTAAAGCTGCAAACCTGACCACTCCACTACATCTTTACAACAGCTTCCACACACACACACACACACACACACACACACACACACACACACACACACGCACACACACACACACACAAAGTTATGCATTAGGACCGAAGAAGTTATTCTTAATATTCCCATGCCTACTAAAAAAAATCTGAATTCTCAAAGATTCCAATCCTAATTATGCGAAAAAAAAGCCTTCCAAAACGGGATATGTGTGCAGTTTAGGCACCTACTTGAGGCCATGTAATGGATATGCATCAATACTAACGCTAATTCATATTCTTCTTCGGGTTAATTCCCTTAAAATATCAACATAACTAAGAAACCATAACAAAAATGAAATTCAGGCCCTTTAAAAAGTTTAGAAAAAAAATGGAAAAGCGCTCAGAACCGATTTCCAGAATCCTTTCCAGTACTATATCCAAGCGGTCCCCTGGTGGTGGCCTCCTGTCTCATTATCTAGGGGGGCCCGTGAGGCGCCAGGGGACGATATTTCGCACTGGAGCTACCTTTCCAGTGATCAGTCCCTTCGGCGAGCTGGAAGCAGCTCCCTGGAAACGACCGCCTGGGGACCTTGCGGTTCCAGGCGCCCGCGGAAAGCAAGAAGACTCACCAAGGTATATATAGGGAAGGAATGGACATGGAAATGTAGTGGCCCTTCTACGTTTTCTTCCGATGGGAATATGAAACGTACTGGGCCTTCCAGCGGACGTCCTTCCGGGATCCTTCTGTTCTCTGGGCTGTCCGCAAGGGATTATACTGTACAGTATAACTGCTCTGTATTCTATCATCTAATACATGAAATACATATTTCCTTAGTGGTCTCAGAAGGTGAGGAAGCCCTCCATTCTTCCTCTCGTGGATCAGTGACGTCAGACATCGAGACAACACAGCCTTCCAGTGTACCCTCACGAGGTGTACAGAGTTCCTTCAATGCTTCCCCATCCGCTCTACGACTGCTCCAGTCTCTTGCTGCTCCAGTCTCTTGCTGTCTCCCAAGTAATGGCAGAGAGCCTCTCCCTCCGAGACGTCCATGCGACCACGTCATTCAGTCCGTGACATACTTGGCCAGGACTCTTCCTCCTCCCTCTGTCACTGACGTCTCTCGTCCGTCAGTGACGGGGAACTCCCTCCCACAATGATTCCAACGAAAACCCTGAGAGAGAGAAAAAAAAATATACGAAGAAAAAAATATTTGACGACATTCGTCGTTTTTCCACGGGGGGGTGGGGGGAAAGACATTCAGATCCACCCGCGTTTAAAGCCATTATGCGACTCTTTTGGAGAGTCTGTCTGCTCCTGAATGGGTGGGAATAACCCCTCCTCCAATACTTGGAAGACGATGCCAAGGGTACGGGTGCTGATGACACGCCAAGCGGTGAACAGCCAAGACGCCCACACCACCGCCACCGCCAATGAACAAAACAGTTCTCATCCAAGTAAGTGGGAGGTGGTTCGTCTTAATGTCATTTGCAACACGTGTGATGAGTTCCAGGCTTCAGCAGCAGCAGCAGCAGCAGCCCTAGGATAGGAAGCTGTAGCCAGGCGTCCAAGTTAAACGAAACTGAAGACGAATATGAGAAAAAAAAACACATGTAACTCCACATACAACCTACCAGACCAGCAGATGCAAATGTTATGAACCAAAGTCATTATAATAACAGCAGCAGAAAATAATGGTGATACTAATGCTACTACTACTAGTAGTAGTAGTAGTAGTAGTAGTAGTAGTAGTAGTAGTAGTCTCTGTACCTGGCCTTCGCCAAATACATAATACCTGACGAGTTGATCGCGAGGTCTCACGGGGATGATCACAAACATGACGAATCACAAGATATATATAACACAATCTCGTCCCCCAGATTAGTAAGATCAGGTCCAGGAGATCCACCGTAATGGCAACTAAACAATACGAAAACGAACGCACGTTTCAAGGGTTTGCATTTCCTCAGGAAAGGCAGTGCGAGGCAAAACTCGCTCCACTTTTCCCTCTACAGTAATCGCTTCCCCCTACGATAATTTGCAGTCAGAATGGGAGAAAAAAAAAAAAAAATGACAACCTGCCTCATTTTCTTCCCCTCATGCCACTTCCCTCACGCTAGTCATTTCCCCTCGTGAGGCGCCTGGTCCAGTCATTTCCCCTCGAAAGGCAACGAGGTCGGCACTCAGCGATGAGTGAGTGGTTTTTGGGGGGGGCGTGTGGGTGGAGCCGGCACTGACCTCGCCCACGCCCCACCCTCCCACATCCTCCCAACACCTGGATACGCTGGCCTACTTCCCGCCTCCCCACCTCCCACCCGACACTCCGTAGGAAGGGGGAGAGGTCACGGGGAGGGGAAGAAGAGGGGGAAGTAGGAAGGAAAAGAGCAAATGAAGAAATCTGGGAACAGAAGATGAGGAATAACGGGAGGGGATGGGGAGGTCTAAGAGAGGGGAAATATGGCTCCCTGGATCTGCGATCTGGGGAGGGGAAGTAAGGGGTCACGCTGGAACCAATGACGGAAGATGGGCGTGAGGGTAAGGGAGATGGGGAGAAGAAATAGTGAAGTGATGGTGAGGGGAGTTTGGGGACAGATGGAAAAACCACAGACGGGGAAGAAACAGTGAGGGACATGAGGGAGAGAAAGAAGGAAAAGGAGAAGAGGAAGCGGATGGGTGGGGAGGAAAGATGGGAAAGCCAGGGGGAAGGGCGGGGGGGGGGGGGGGGTGAAATCTCACACTTCAGGTCTCTATGTTCCAATCGCAATGCCCCGGTAGTTCATATAATTCGAGAAATCCCTTAATTTTCTAATTAATTACCTGATCTTAAAAGAGTTTCTACTATCGTTGGAGTCTATACACCACCTCAGAATCCAGTAAAGTTGTTTGCCAGTCCCGTAACTTCAAATACTACATCTCAAACTTATAATCTCACAGAAGTCACCACGGAATCCCACAAGACCAAGAAAGAGAGAGAGAGAGAGAGAGAGAGAGAGAGAGAGAGAGAGAGAGAGAGAGAGAGAGAGAGAGAGAGAGAGAGAGAGAGAGAGAATCTCCTATGGGCAACTGAAGAAGAAATTCGTCATTCCAGTTTCCAGAGGCTTACCTTCCGATGTTTGGGGCCAATATATGGCGCCCGGGTTCGTATGTTTGAGAAGGCAGTGAAGTCTACTCCGGAGGAGGAATACCCCCAAGCTGTCTCCCGAGCCTGTCTTGTCAACAACAGGAATTCATTGGTGGTGAATCATTCTCTCTCTCTCTCTCTCTCTCTCTCTCTCTCTCTCTCTCTCTCTCTCTCTCTCTCTCTCTCTCTCTGTCACTTACCACAAAGAACCCGAGTCCCGATGCCCTCCAAGCCGACTGATGAACTCACCTGCAGAGAAACAAACACCCATTAAATATACAGGCGACAAACATAGAAAAACCTAAAACAATTCGCTTTTATCATTACGGTGAGACACGCATGCACACACACACACACACACACACACACACACACACACGTCAAGACTCCACAAAGAAACCAACACCATCAGTATGTCTTCCAGTCACCGACCAAGTCATGTCTCGATAATGAGGAAAACCTTTACGTGTTCCTCCACCTCTGAGTCACACAGGTGACGTACAACACACGAGACACCAAGTATCAAATATCCACACCTCGGTGATCATATATATATATATTTATATTTATATATATATATATATATATATATATATATATATATATATATATATATATATATATCCTTTCCTTATGTCATCATTACCTCAGAACTTCAGTCTTGAGGTCTTTCTACCACTTCCTTCTTCAGTCCTTCCTCTGCGTTTCACAAGGTTCACTTCCACTCATTAAACTCCACTCCAACACCCTCGGGAAATCCACCTCTACGCTCAAGATCCAAGTCCGCAACTAAATTCCACGTCAGGATCTCAGGCGATCCACCTCCACGCGTGGGCTCGACGTCCACCCGTCGGTGTAGGCTCCATTGTTCCACCTAACGCGTTCTCTCTCCCACACTCCCAAGCCCGAGTCCCTATCGGCATGACTCTTTTTCCCCCCTAAGGTGCAGCCACTTGCCAGTCTTCACTGACTCCGATACCTTAGCATGTGTTATAACCTTCCCACTACACACACACACACACACACACACACACACTGCCCCAGGCATGCGGAAACTCCCGCCTGACCCTGCCCCAACCTCTCGCTTTTCAACGACAGACATTCCAAACATCCTTCAGAGTAACAACCAATTTCCTTTTTGTAAGCACTCGCCGTCGAGTTCCCTGTTCTTACGCGCTGTTCCGCCTTTCCTCGCAATAACATCCAGTCCTTAGGCAGTGTCACTCTCCGCCAAAGCGTCGACTGGCAAACGCAAGAGGCTCTGTTCTTCGTTATCTTTCTAGGCTGACGGTGCACACAATCATGGAGACATCCTCACCCTCATCTCCTCCTAAGCTCAGCCTCCTGATTACTCATTCTTTGCCATCTCTTTGTCGTCATTAATGCTTCCGTAACATCTACCGCCACTCCATACATCCTTCGTAAAGGTCCACTCTCCTGTTGCCTCTTGTCACGTGTTCTTTCCCTACGTCCGCACCCACCCTCTCCTGCTTTTCTGGCATTTCATCAATTATCAATTTCATGGTAAACTGGCTCATCTGTACAGCCACGCCCTTACTCTGGTCCTCTCGCACTCTGCCTCCTCAATGTAATCTTCTTAATTATCTTAATTACCACTCTACCAATAACTTGCCTCCTAAACTTACCGAAGTAATCTCCCTGTAACCTTCACAATAAACCTTCACACCTTTACCTTTCCTCAGAGGTGCAATTACTGCGGCCGGCCAATCCTTGTGTTACAGTGAGAGGATCTCCTCACCACGACGCCGCCCTCCTCCCTCCTCACACCCCTCCGGCCACTCATCCCACTCCATGGGACTGGCTCTCCTTCACCTTAACGTTATTTCCATGGCCCTCGCTACACTCATTTGTACTCGCTCTCATCCGAAATACTCGCTCTTCACCTCCCTCCCAGTCGTCCCCTAGCATTCCCTAGCCTTAAACCTTGTTATGGATACTCTAGCTTCCCTTGTTTATGTTCACAACTGCTCTCCAGAGTTCTCTTTCCGTCTTTAGCAAAGTACATTGTGGCTGAGCTAGCAATCTAGCGCACTTTCTCCCCTAGGACATAACCTCTTCTCGTTCTTTCAATGTTACTTTCGCACAATTGTTTTCATGACACTGCCGATGAGATAATTCTTTCCTTTCACAGAACTTCATCTGCCCGATTTTCCCTCTTATTAAGGGTACGTAACATGCAACATGCAGCAGAAGGCATTGGAATAGCACACCAGGACAAAAAGTAGAGGTAAGACTGCAAACAAAAATAAAACTGTATGGAATATAAGTACAGCCACAACGAAGAAAAAAGTACCCCACCAAAAAATCGCCCTCCCCTCATGCCTTGTGTTATGTATATATATATATATATATATATATATATATATATATATATAAGGGTTAGGAGGAAGAGAGAGGGGAGGAGGTACAAAGGAAGATCTCAGGCTGGAAGAATAAATAAGAGAAGGCCCATAAAATATTTAATATAGGCCGGTGTGTGGGGTTGGGCAGGCGACCAACCCTGGTCGTGGCCACGCTCTCTTGGTTATGAGCAGAACAACTTTGTGAAACATTAATGAGGCAAGTTCAGAATTGGAGTTTTAAACTCTCCTCCCCACAAGAATGATGGAGTACACATCTTGGGTTGGGGTGGGGTGGCTTGGGGGGTCGTGAGTGAGTTACGGTTTGAAAACAATTAAGTAGACAGACCCCCCAAGCACCAGTGTCGTGTTAAGGCGCCGTCACAACAATACACAACAACAACAACAACAAGTGATAATCCGATTCCCAAGATTATCGGGGTCGGTTAAACCTCACCTTGAGCACGACGGTACGACCCTCGGATCACTGCGGCCTGACCTTTGACCTGGCCCCTTAAGGGTTAGGGCCACAGGTTAGGCCACAATACCCATGGGTTGTATGACCCGTGTTTCAAGGTCAGTGCCGTCGTGTTCAAAGGGGTTCGGGGACTTTAAGGGAGAGAGTAAATGTCTAGTACGAGGCACAAAATAACCAGGGTACAGTCCGCCCCAAGGCAGAGACCCTGTAGCGACAGTGTGTCGCAGTGCAGCGACGCATTGTCGCTCCGGCCCCGACCAGGAACACACACACACACACACACACACACACACACACACACACACACTCGTCGTCCACACCACCCCACCTTCAAACGACAACAACAACAACACGACAATACCTGGTGGCCCACGTCAACACGACGTTCGATACCTAAGCTCGTGTATCTTACGCTTAACAACGTTAAATTTCTTTTTCTTTTTTTTTTTTACCACTTTCACAGCGACGCGAATCTTCTCGTTCGTCATCGCGATGTTTACTAATGTAGGGCCACGAATGGAAGAGGTGACATCAATACACCGCAGTGTGAATGGACCGACCCTCAGAAGGGCAGCCACGCAATCTGAGCACATATTCCTAGGTCGTTCCATTTGTGTCGCGGGCCCCAAATGACACACGTTCGCTTCACCAGTTTTTTTTCTTTTCAAAACAGAAAACGATTCGCGCTCAAGTCTTTCCTGAACTCAACTACGGATTATAATCTCTTATATAAGTTCCCCTGAATTCCCTTTTCCGAATCAAATCCCTGTACTAATTACCATTTTAAAAACCCATATGACATAATCCGTACCATGGGAACAGCTCCCTACGACCACTCCCTTTGTGTTTCCATCCATCACTAAAAGAAGTTAAGTAATGATCCAACCCTGATATCAAACGAAACTTGATGAGAAAGAAGGAAGGGATAAAAAAAATGTTAAGTCTTCAAACCACAATACTCTTCAACAAACCTTCCCATCCATAAAAACAGAGTAACGAAAAAAAAGGAGAGAGAGAGAGAGAGAGAGAGAGAGAGAGAGAGAGAGAGAGAGAGAGAGAGAGAGAGAGAGAGAGAGAGAGAAAACATGACAGTTCCACTCTCTGTCACCCGAAATTACATCCGTTCCTAAATTGCTCCCAAACACGCATCGACGACCCCCCAACACGACGACCACCAACACCACCCCCCTCCCCTTCCCTTCCCTCCCTCGAAGAATCCCTAAACTCCACTATCCAACCCGTAAATTAAGCTCGGGCTTGTAGCATGGAGGTGGGGGGGGGGGGGAAAGATGGGGGGATGGGGAAGTAGGGGAGGGGAGGGAGGGAGGGAGGAAGTCGGGCGTCCCTAAGACAGCCACGGCAGAGGTGCCTCCCCTCCCTCACCCGCCCTCCTCCTCTCCATATATCAGAGTCAGGTTACGGTTGCACAATTACGCCCTTGAGAAATGAGGACCTTGGGGAAGGCTCGCGGCTAGGTAGCTTAATGCACGGGGGGGAGGGTAGGTAGGTAGGTAGGTGAGCTGATGGGTGAGGATTGGCTCTGTGTGTGTGTGTGTGTGTGTGTGTGTGCACGCGCGTGCGGCACCCCGTGGCCCTGATACGTCTGCCACGTCTGGTAGGCTCACGTATACCCCTCCGTCAGGAAGAATAACACAATGAACTGTTCAGGATATTGAGCGACGTTCCAACTCTCTCTCTCTCTCTCTCTCTCTCTCTCTCTCTCTCTCTCTCTCTCTCTCTCTCTCTCCCACACACACATTGAGCACTGTCCATGCTGAAGTGCTATCGTCGGCGTATACTGTCAACAATGCCAAATGCCACTCCGTCATAATGACAAAATACTTCTTTCAGCTCCCCTCCCGATCAAAACTTACCCGCGTGGATTTATGGTGTCCCGGCATGGTTATGTGTGTGTGTGTGTGTGTGTGTGTGTGTGTGTGTGTGTGTGTGTGTGTGTGTGTGTGTGTGTGTGTGTGTGTGTAAATTGTCACATTAACGCGCTGGGTTAACTCTGGGTAACTAGAAATGTGCATTAGAAAATAAGTCCCTCTTTGTATCATACAGTAATGCCGTCCAGTGTGGCTGCGTCGTGCGCGCGGCAACTTAGATAAATCTAAACAATAAATGAAAACAATGTAAAAGAAACCAAAAAAAGAAAATAAAATCCATCAGGGACGTTTGTGGGCCACAGTCACCGGATGTAGTCAAGACATTCGTACCATAAACGATGATATTAGATGCACTCCCAAAACACGATCGCTCATATACATTTTTTTTTTTTTTTTTTTTTTTTTTATACTTTGTCGCTGTCTCCCGCGTTTGCGAGGTAGCTCATATACATATATATATATATATATATATATATATATATATATATATATATATATATAGATAGATAGATAGATAGATAGATAGATAGATAGATAGATAGATAGATAGATAGATACAGATAGATAGATAAACAGATTGAGATATATATATAGATATAGATATAGATATAGATAGATAGATAAAGGGAGGAGATGTGGCCAGCTGAGGTTCATAACTCGACCACTGGCAGCATGTCCCGCCTGCCCGAAACAGACCTGCCCGGCCGGTCACCACCCCTCCTCCCCCACGGCAGAACACTCGGCCCAACATTACGGCCATATTGCGTCGCCGGGGATGTGACAGTGGGCAAGGTGGCAACGAGGCCACGGCTGCTCGAGGAGGTCGTGCGTGACGTAAGTCTGAGTCCTCGGGATGCTGACGGAGGGGAAGGATTGGGGAGAATTAAGAGACTGGCGGGCGGGGTGCTTGCTTGAGGAGGGGAGGTGTGGTGCGAAGGGCCTTGTTGCGTCACAGGGAGTTGAAACCTTAGGGGGTTATGGTTCAGGGAAGGCGAGGGAAAGGAGGAGGGAGGAGAGGCGGTGCTCTAGAGACACTGGTCAGAAGAGGACCACAGAATTTGCCTAGCTTCGATCTGACGGGTATTGGTGCCCTCTGCTGTCACTACGTCAGCTGGTTAGCTGTTTCGTACCAATCAAGATATTTCAGGATAAAACGCACAAGGAAAGGAAGGGAACGTGTAATATTCTTACTGCAGGGATGGAATGGAGGGAGGAGGGCAGAAGAACCAGAAACACCGCCCCAGGCAGGGAAAGTGGGAGAGGGGAAAGGGATGAGAGACGTTCCACGGAGAGTAATGGAAAAGGAGGGGGTGGGGGGGATTCCGGTGGAGGCGATAGACCTTGATGTGTGTTACTGGGACTACGTGGGAGAAGGAGAGGCAGGGAGCGGTACACGGACGCCCCTCCGTTTAGGTGACGGACAGGAACACGGAAATTATAAAACTAATTAGTCATTCGGAATGAAGTGATGGTCAGGAGGCCTTGTCCCGTCTCGTAACCTGGTAATTATACGCCATGTCTTTGCTCCTACGTGTGGGTGCGTACACTCGAGCACCCCAGTTAACTCCAAGGGAGCACTACGCTCACCAGCAGGGACAGGACTGACTCATCCGAAGCGAGGTCTTTGACGAGACTGTCCGTACTCTGTTTCCTCATCTGACAACGATATAGCCGTGCTAGAGACGATCTTTCACTCGTGAAATAATAATAATAATAATAATAATAATAATAATAATAATAATAATAATAATAATAATAGTAATAATAATAATAATAATAATCATAATAATGATAATAATAGTAGGAGAGGGGAGTTTGTCATCCTAAAAAAAATATAAAAAAGCAACACCAGGTACACCACGGGACGTAGCCAAACAGATATAAACACAGACAAAAATAACTACCTAATTCGTCCGCGTCAAATGTACACCCACACGACCTGCCGTACATCTCCCTGTACTACAACTTCCTCCTCCTCCTCCTCCTTCTTCTTCCCTTCCCTCTCCCTGCCTCGTGACCCGCCCACACTAACATTACGACGGTACGACCCCTGAATAGGACGATACGACCCTCAAGTATGATGATTCTAAGGAACTGGCCATCATATCCAAGGGTCGTACCGCCGTCGTGTTGAAAGGTCGTACCGCCGTGGTGTTCAAGGGTCGTACCATCGTCGTGTTCAAGGGTCGTACCGTCGGCGTCCTTACGATTCAGCAAGTCTAGCAAACACAGCAAGGGCGCAAACCTCCCTACAAACAAGTTACCATTGCATCTGAATCACCTCTCCTTCCTTCCATCCCTACCCCATACCAACAACCCCCTTCCCCCCCTACGTGAGCACAAGCGAGACGGGAGGCACTTGCGAACAGGCACAAGGGGAAGGAAGGCCATGCCAGTTCCTCGTATAATTACGAGATTAGGACAAAATCTCACCATAAAAATTTGACCCGATCCGCATCTGGCAGAGCGGACGCTCCGTTCCAGAAAGTTTTGTATATAAGTCGGTGAATCTCCTTAACGACTAGGGCACAATGGCCCATATCGCCCTCGTCCCTAGTTACCAGGTGGTAATTAAGATGCTATTCATTACCGGCCGTAATAGGACGCATCGCTTCAATATCTCTTCCCAACTCCATATCAAAGTCCGGCTCGCTGTAGCGGGTTAATATATGGGATACGACGGTGCGATCCTTGGGCTTGGCGTTACGACGCTTGAGTAAGTGCGACGGTGCGATCCTCGAGCACGACGTTACGACGCTTTTGAGTACGACCTCTGGGCTGTCATGCCAAAGGCCTGGCTATCACAGGCCGAAGGTCGTACCGTCGTGCTCGCAGGCGTCAAATACCAACCACAAATGTTGCCATCCTGCCATAGAGGGAACGAGCTTGCTTCTTCTTTCTTTCTTGAAGGGATCCTAAGGAGAGAGAGAGAGAGAGAGAGAGAGAGAGAGAGAGAGAGAGAGAGAGAGAGAGAGAGAGAGAGAGAGAGAGAGAGAGAGAGAGAGAGAGAGGATAATCCACGCGACGATGGTATCAAGGGCACGAACAACATCGACCAGAACCGGCCTTAGGGGGAGCCCTTACACCCTCTCCTCACCATGATAACCTGTTGGTCGCGCCTCCCGGTCGGTCGTCCACGCCCTTCGTCAGGAGGGCCTCTCCTCCTGCCAGAGGGACTTGGCACTGAACGTACTCCACATTTGACTGTACAGGAGCTCTATACTTGAAGGCAGGTGGATGAACGCTCTCGTATACATCATACGCGCACAGATATGTACGCAACTACGCACAAAGGTGGTGATCTTGCCACCAAAATCATACAGGACAAATGGTGGCGAGGTGCTGGTCTGTATATAAACACACACACACACGATAAACTTGGCACAGTAAATACTAATAAACATCAGAGTAGTTGTAAACACGGTGATTATCACCCTGTCTGTCAGTGTATATATAACTATACCTGAGTGTATATATATATATATATATATATATATATATATATATATATATATATATATATATATATATATATATATATATATATATATATATAGCACGGCTGACACAGTGAGTGTATATATACAGTACGGCTGACATTGTGAGTGTATATATATAGCACGGCTGATACTGTGAGTGTATATATACAGTACGGTTGACACTGTGAGTGTATATGTATAACACAGCTGACACTGGTAAGTGAATATATATAGCGTGACGGGACACTTGGCACGCGCTGAAACTGAAAGCATAAACATATGTGCATCATTAGTTCCCAATGTTTATTGAAGACTTACTGTCCCTGAATATCAAGAATGTATATTTACGAACAAATGATATATATATATATATATATATATATATATATATATATATATATATATATATATATATATATATATATATATATAAATTATATGGGAGGGTATTGATTGAGAGGGTGAAGGCATGTACAGAGCATCAGATTGGGGAAGAGCAGTGCGGTTTCAGAAGTGGTAGAGGATGTGTGGATCAGGTGTTTGCTTTGAAGAATGTATGTGAGAAATACTTAGAAAAGCAAATGGATTTGTATGTAGCATTTATGGATCTGGAGAAGGCATATGATAGAGTTGATAGAGATGCTCTGTGGAAGGTATTAAGAATATATGGTGTGGGAGGCAAGTTGTTAGAAGCAGTGAAAAGTTTTTATCGAGGATGTAAGGCATGTGTACGTGTGGGAAGAGAGGAAAGTGATTGGTTCTCAGTGAATGTAGGTTTGCGGCAGGGGTGTGTGATGTCTCCATGGTTGTTTAATTTGTTTATGGATGGGGTTGTTAGGGAGGTAAATGCAAGAGTCCTGGAAAGAGGGGCAAGTATGAAGTCTGTTGGGGATGAGAGAGCTTGGGAGGTGAGTCAGTTGTTGTTCGCTGATGATACAGCGCTGGTGGCTGATTCATGTGAGAAACTGCAGAAGCTGGTGACTGAGTTTGGTAAAGTGTGTGGAAGAAGAAAGTTAAGAGTAAATGTGAATAAGAGCAAGGTTATTAGGTACAGTAGGGTTGAGGGTCAAGTCAATTGGGAGGTGAGTTTGAATGGAGAAAAACTGGAGGAAGTGAAGTGTTTTAGATATCTGGGAGTGGATCTGTCAGCGGATGGAACCATGGAAGCGGAAGTGGATCATAGGGTGGGGGAGGGGGCGAAAATTTTGGGAGCCTTGAAAAATGTGTGGAAGTCGAGAACATTATCTCGGAAAGCAAAAATGGGTATGTTTGAAGGAATAGTGGTTCCAACAATGTTGTATGGTTGCGAGGCGTGGGCTATGGATAGAGTTGTGCGCAGGAGGATGGATGTGCTGGAAATGAGATGTTTGAGGACAATGTGTGGTGTGAGGTGGTTTGATCGAGTAAGTAACGTAAGGGTGAGAGAGATGTGTGGAAATAAAAAGAGCGTGGTTGAGAGAGCAGAAGAGGGTGTTTTGAAATGGTTCGGGCACATGGAGAGAATGAGTGAGGAAAGATTGACCAAAAGAATATATGTGTCGGAGGTGGAGGGAACGAGGAGAAGAGGGAGACCAAATTGGAGGTGGAAAGATGGAGTGAAAAAGATTTTGTGTGATCGGGGCCTGAACATGCAGGAGGGTGAAAGGAGGGCAAGAAATAGAGTAAATTGGAGCGATGTGGTATACAGGGGTTGACGTGCTGTCAGTGGATTGAATCAAGGCATGTGAAGCGTCTGGGGTAAACCATGGAAAGCTGTGTAGGTATGTATATTTGCGTGTGTGGACGTGTGTATGTACGTGTGTATGGAGGTTGGGCCATTTCTTTCGTCTGTTTCCTTGCGCTACCTCGCAAACGCGGGAGACAGCGACAAAGTATAAAAAAAAAAAAAAAAAAAAAAAATATATATATATATATATATATACATATATATATATGTAATGATAGATTTAGGATGTCCGTCCGTACGTCTGTAAGACCCCGAGCAGAAAGACCCCCCCCCCTTCCTCACCTCCCGCTCCCCCTGCCCTCACACCAACATATGTTGCCCCCACTGGACGGGGCAATTCATCACTTGGCTGTAATACCCACCCAACAAGTAGAAAAAAATTGTGTATTACATCAATCTTTCATCTTATCCTGGAGGCCTTCCTAAAGGAGGGTGGTGTGGAGTGGGGTGGTGTGGGGTGGTGTGGGGTGGGGTGGTGTGGAGTGGGGTGGGGTGGATGGTTGTTGTTGTTGTTGTTGTTCCTTGTGGTGGTGGTAGAGGTGATGGTGGTGGCGGCACAAGGGTGCTTGTTGGGGGTGGCTTGCGTGGGCCCGGGGGGTGATTGGCGTGGGGCCATCAAGGCCGCAGAGGAGGCAGTTGATGTGGAGCGGTTGTGGTGGTATGGGTGGTGGTTATGGGGGATGGGGTTGGACGTGCGTCGTGGTGATAGTCACAGCAGACTGACATGGTACAGTAGTTGACGTGGGGGAAGGTACTGGTGGGTGTTGCAATGGCTCTGTAGTTGGGCTACGGTACGGGCGGGAGTCGTAATGGTATACAGTCCTTGACGTGGGAGAAGGTACAAGTGATTGTTGTAATGGTATACTGTCCTTGACGTGGGAGAAGGTACAAGTGATTGTTGTAATGGTACTGTACTTGACGTGGGAGAAGGTGGTGCGGGTGGGTGTTTTGTCATGGTATGGTGGGCTGACGTGGGAGGAGGTGGGAGTGATGATGGCTGCGATACAGGATGTGCAGGGAGCATATCACGCGTGTTGACAGTAATTGTACATTTTGTAATAATGGTCGAGCAATGGATGTTATAATGATGACGAAATAATGGTAAGAACCGCAAATGACAAAATGGGAGGAGGAGGGGGAGGGAGGGGAAGAAGTCTGTGAGGAAAGGGGGGGAAGGAAGAAGAAAAAAAATAAGATGAGGCCAAAGTTCTTCTACGATTAAAATGGAAGTAGCCCCGAGAACACGACCAGACTAATCCACCACCACAGACTCACTCGGGCCCCACCAAAATCAAGCCCTTGGACGCCAATCGACGCAGTCGGCCACCAGACCAGCGACGAATAACATCGTCCCGATGAACGAGACTGGTTGAAGACACTCACCTGGAGAGAGAGAGAGAGAGAGAGAGAGAGAGAGAGAGAGAGAGAGAGAGAGAGAGAGAGACCATCTTACTAACGCTGCCCTGTGTGTACTTAAGACAGAGAGAGAGAGAGAGAGATCCCTCAACAGGGTCGCAAGTGCAGAGTTCGGCGGCGTTAACAGAGGAGAGGAAACGGAGGCACAGTTACGGTTTAGCGAAGACGGTCGTCATGGTGATGGGAGTGAGGAATGGGCGTGACGATACGTAACTGAGTGGCGGATGATGATGGCAATAATTGAGGGAGCCGGGGCAATGCCACCAGACCTACCTCCCTCCCTCTCTCTCTCTCATGGAGTAGTTACGTGGGTGGTTGACTTGGCAAAGGTTGATTTCGCGGGGAATTAGCCCCAACTGAGTAGCAGACGATGATAAAATGGCGGTCGAGGCTGGTGGTGGTGAGGGGGGAGGATAAGGTAGCCGACCTGAAGAACACGGGTGAGGAAGGTCAGCTCGAGCTGTGGTGGTAGTGGTAGTGGTGGTGGTAGCCCGTGTCTTATGGCTCGGCTTTGGACGCTGCGTACTGGAGGAGCGGTGGCTGCCGCTGCGCCATCAAGATGGCCAACTTAACCACTTAAAAACGATGTTAAGACCCTTGAGCAAGACGGTATGGCCGTTGTGAACGACGAAACGACCCTTGAACAAGACGGTACCACCCTAAAGCCGGACAGTGCGACCCTGGAGTATGATGGCGCGACCTTAGACCTGATACTTAGGTCAAACACCACGTCAGAGAATCAAGGACTGCACCGTCGAACTCAAGGATCGTACCGTCGAACTCAAGGATCGTACCGTCGAACTCAAGGATCGTACCGTCGAACTCAAGGATCGTAACGTCGAACTCAAAGATCGTAGCGTCGACCTTAAGGATCGTACCGTTCTCCTCGTGGGTACCGGTGTGCTCATGGGTTTCGAGACTATGGCGTTCTAGCTAATGGGTTATTTCAGTGAAACACAAGTAACCAGTTAACCAGTAAGTACAAGGGCCGACACTGAAATTCCCCCCAACCATGGGCGTCCTGAGGGTGGAGCTTCGGGTCGTAGACGAGTGCGACTCATGTATTTGTTTATTCTATCATACAACTTACCTGGGCCGTGCTATGATTCTCGAGTGATCTGGGGGAGGGGGGGGGGGGTCGTCAAGAGGTCAAGGGGAGGTCAAGAGCCACGGGGCTGTCTCCTGGTCAGGAGCCATTAGCGTCTTGACATGGGTGAGAACCTGGATCGAGCACAACCTATAACAGAACTAGTCGAGATGTCCCTCCCTCCCTCCTCTCTCTCTCTCTCTCTCTCTCTCTCTCTCTCTCTCTCTCTCTCTCTCTCTCTCTCTCTTCTCGTGAAAAAAAAAAAGGGTAAACGATTGTCACTGCAGGTCCCTGGCCGATGTTGAGAGATGCATGATGGCTGTACCATTTCGTCTCCAAGGATAGAGAGAGAAAAAAAGAAAACCCTCACAATCGTCGTTTGAGGTAAGGTCGTCAGTCTGCATGAAGGTGGATGGCAGAGCGAGCTGACGACCCGATCCTTCTCAAGAGCTCTCGAACGTCTCTTATACATCATTTCGATGGCAACTTACGGGGTTCCTGGACAACCTGATCTTTGTGTCTCATCGCGGGAGAGGGGGAACTGATTTCTAAACTGACTGACCAGCTCGCGAGAATGATAGTCTTCTGTGCGCCTCGGTCCGTGAAATCTTCTCTCGACCTGTTCTTTAATCTATTTTCATTTTGTAGCTTTGAACAAGGAGCGACACGACCATGACACTGCTGGCTCTACATCCAGCATCGACCAGGACCACAGCATCGACCAGGACCACACGAGAAAATCTTATACTATTAGATTCTTCAACATGTGACTGCCTTCTGGTCCACCCTGTACCACAACTCTGTGCCACACCCCCGAGACAACACTTGGGGTTATGATGACCATCGAGTACCGGTGTGGCAACAGTGTTTCAAGTAAACTATGACCCTCAGAGTTATCAATACTTCTGGAGGCGAGAGAGTAATGAACTATACACACAACACCAAAGACAACGTAAACCAACACATAAATGGGGTCCCTCGCCTGGTGTGTGTGTGTGTGTGTGTGTGTGTGTGTGTGTGTGTGTGTGTGTGTGTGTGTGTGTGTGTGTGCCCGCTGACCCACGGCCGCCCATGGGAGGAGTCGCCAGAGCCCACTGCCGAGACTCGCCCCCACTGTGAAAAGCGGCGGAGCACTGTAGCAGAATGCTAAAGGAAAGGAACAATTAGGGGATAATAGGCATTAGAGACCCAGCTGAGCATCCTCGACAAAAGATGTGGTCGGGACATTAGCCAGAGGAGAGGGCTGGGGGGGAGGAGGAGGAGGTCAGGGGAGACGGCGAGGGGAACCAAGGGAGGGGGAATTTTTTCTGTGAGAGAGAGAGAGAGAGAGAGAGAGAGAGAGAGAGAGAGAGAGAGAGAGAGAGAGAGAGAGAGAGAGAGAGAGAACCCTTCGTTGGAGAGTGGACAATACAGTTGCTTACGAAGGGCAACCTCAGTTGTCAACTTCGTCTAATTCTCTCTCTCTCTCTCTCTCTCTCTCTCTCTCTCTCTCTCTCTCTCTCTCTCTCTCTCTCTCTCTTCCTTAACCCACACCCGCTAGCCCAAGCCCTTAGCCCCGCATTTTGGCCGAAAAAAAACCCTCGTTCTAACTACTCGTAAGTACGTAGCCTCTCGTCGCAGCTACTTGAGAGTCGAAGTGGCGCCTGTTATGATATCAACTTTCCCCCCCTGCCTTTCCGTCCTGCTCTCGCACACCGTACAGCAGCTCCTCCTCCTCACCCTCCTCCTCCTGCTGCGAATGAACAACTTCCGACCACGTCGGAGCCCCGTCTTGAAGCGGTTCCTTCGGCACAAGTCGCACCTAAATGCTGAGGTACAGAGCTTTCCCGAGACGGAGTCTTCGTGTGACTTGCCTCCCTGGTATGGTGACTGTATATGCCTCCCATCCCTCATACCATTCCTGATACCATGGTCCTTTCAAGTTACTTCCGTCCCTGATACCATAATTATACAAATAACTTCCATCCCTGATACCATAATTATACAAATAACTTCCATCCCTGATACCACAACTATACAAGTAACTTCCATCCCTGATACCATAATTATACAAATAACTTCCATCCCTGATACCATAATTATACAAGTAACTTCCATCCCTGATACCATAATTATACAAATAACTTCCATCCCTGATACCACAACTATACAAGTAACTTCCATCCCTGATACCATAATTATACAAGTAACTTCCATCCCTGATACCATAATTATACAAATAACTTCCATCCCTGATACCACAACTATACAAGTAACTTCCATCCCTGATACCATAATCATACAAGTAACTTCCATCCCTGATACCATAATTATACAAATAACTTCCATCCCTGATACCATGAATTATATCAATCATACAAGTAACATGCATTCCTGATACCAAGATTCTGCTAACCAGAAGACAGAGCTAAGAACTTAATGTCACTAGATTTGGGTGGTTTTACCCGCAGCCAGTGATACAAACACGAGGGGGAAACGTTGAACTGCGAACTGACGCAAAGTAATCTGTGTAGTTACCTTCAGGCACGCCTGCTAACATTACGGGATGACTTAGACCCATAAAATGCAGGTCTACAGCAACACCAAAGACCAAGTTCAAGACGTCTCTCGACAATTACTTCCCTTTAAAATAAAAAAAGGGGGCAAAGTCTTGTCCTTATTTACGTTTCCGTAGACGTAAAAGTTTTTAGGTGATTCTCCTCTGGTCTACCATCATCGACAGCCTGGATCAGTAAAGACCCACTTGGTCTTCTGCTGCTGGTGCTGGTGGTGCCTTATATACCCACCATGGAGGCCAAGAGGCACCATCAAACCCACCCACCCACTAAACACTGACGGACACCCACAACCCCCGTCAACACCGTAAGACTACAAGTCACTGCTACCCATCTCTCCACCCTTCACCCATCCCTCCCTCCATCCTTCACCCATCCCTCCTACCACACATACCAAACAACCACAGGTGCATGTCATCACCCCCTACCTCCCCCATACTACTCACACCCACGCCACCACTCCAAGCCCTCCCACTATCACTACTACTAATACTACTACCCTTTGACACCAACGAACCACAAGTCTGTATTACCTTCACCATGTTACCGCCTGACACAACACACACACACACACACACACACACATTATTCCCGTGGCATTCAAATCACCTCTCTCCGGCAATGTGTGTGTGTGTGTGTGTGTGTGTGTGTGTGTGTGTGTGTGTGTGTGTGTGTGTGTGTGTGTGTGTGTCTGTGTGTGTGTGGGAAGGCCCTATGATATCTCCTCTCTATGTTCTTGTCTATTTCCCGCCTCCCCTTTATTCGCAGTCTCTCTCTCTCTCTCTCTCTCTCTCTCTCTCTCTCTCTCTCTCTCTCTCTCTCTCTCTCTCTCTCTCTCTCTCTCTCTCCCCTCTTTCCCATAATCATTCCCCTCATTCTGTCGATACGCTCCCCTCTCCTTATTCCTTATTTCACTTCACCCTCTGGTAACTCTCCTTTAAAGCAACCCTATGCATAATTACTTCCTTACCCTACCGTGAATTTGACATTAATTATTCCTTTCTATATTAATCTCATTTCATCAATCTTTCCCCCATTTCCATTTCCCTAATCATATTAATGACGCCTTATTATCTACTCTTTATTACGATAGCATAATAACAATAATAATAATAATAATAATAATAATAATAATAATAATAATAATAATAATAATGACAACAATAATAATAATAATAATAATAATAATAATAATAATAATAATAATAACAACAACAATAATAATAATAATAATAATAACAATAATGGATACTATCATTAATGCTGTTGCTATCATAATTACTCAAATTGTAATAAAAATAACTAACAAATTGCTGATCTTTTAAATCCTATCTTCAACACATGAAAATGATGATCATTATCAATAATCATTGAAGTACAAAATTCACCCTAATTATACCCACCATCGTCATAAGCAACACTAATGATGTCACCATTATCATTATCACCATCACTATACAGTCATTATAATCACCACAGCTCACCATCATCATCATTACATCAGCACCACCACCATCATAATCATCATCATCATCATTACCACCACCACCACCATCATCATCATCATCATCATTACCACCGTCACCACCACCATCACCATCATCATCATTACCACCATCATCATCACCATCATCATCATTACCACCATTATCATCATTACCACCATCACCATCATCATCATTACCACCATCATCATCATTACCACCATCATCATCACCATCATCATCATTACCACCATCATCATCATCATCATCATTACCACCACCACCACCACCATCATCATCATCATCATCATTACCACCGTCACCACCACCATCACCATCATCATCATTACCACCATCATCATCACCATCATCATCATTACCACCATCATCATCATTACCACCATCATCATCACCATCATCATCATTACCACCATCATCATCACCATCATCATCATTACCACCACCATCATCATCATCATCATTACCACCATCATCATCATTACCACCATCATCATCACCATCATCATCATTACCACCATCATCATCATCATCACCATCATCATTACCACCATCATTATCATCACTACCACCATTATCATCATCATCATCATCATCACCATCATCATTACCACCATCATTATCATCACTACCACCACCATTATCATCATCATCATCATCACCCGGAAATAACTTAACCAACATAAATGCTCCGCCACATATTCCTGGTAATTAAGAAGCATATGCTCGCCACGCCCTTCTACCCTTGCCACACATATCATTATCTACCTCACACTCTCCTCACGCCCTCATTATCAACCTCCCTCCTCACTATCTGCCGTGCCTCACTCTCCTCATTAACCCTCACACACAAAGCCACACATCCTAATCATCCACCTCACTCGTTCTCTACCCGGCTGCTCACGCCCTCACTGTCTACCTCGAGTCCTGAGATCCTCATAATCAACCCTTGGCTCCTCGCTCCTCACCATCCACACTCAACATCACGTTCCTCACACCCTCACTCCTGCTACCACCACATATTCTCTCTCTCTCTCTCTCTCTCTCTCTCTCTCTCTCTCTCTCTCTCTCTCTCTCTCTCTCTCTCTCTCTCTCTCCTCATTACTACTTTTTTCTCCTCATACCCTCATTGTCTACCTTTTTCTCATTCCCTCATTATAGATCCTTACCCTCCTCACACCTTTATTCATCTACGTCACTCCTCTCACTCTTACTTATCCCTCTTCCTCACACATTATCCACCTCCCCATTTATCTACTTCACTCCTCTCACACCCTGATTATCATCTTCACCCTCCTCACATCCTCATTCCTCTACCTCACTCGCTTCGTTGTGATTACTTGCTCTCTCTCTCTCTCTCTCTCTCTCTCTCTCTCTCTCTCTCTCTCTCTCTCTCTCTCTCTCTCTCTCTCTCTCTCCCTCTCTCCTCCCCAACTTCTAGTCTTCACCCGCTGCCTCAGGGGAGAGCCTATTGTGAGGGAATATCACTCACACCTCCCTCCCACCACCCACCCCCCTCCCACCACACTCTCCTCCTCCTCCCCCCATCCCTTCACTCCATCCTTCTTAGTGCTTCTTCATCTCTCTCTCTCTCTCTCTCTCTCTCTCTCTCTCTCTCTCTCTCTCTCTCTCTCTCTCTCTCTCTCTTCCCTCGTTTTTCAAAGACCATCGTTATTTTCGTATTCTTTTTGCATTCCGGCTTTCTCATTTATCACTCAGTTACATACTTCATTCTTTTATTATCTCATTAATCGATTCCCCCTCCCCCCCTCTCACTTCATTTCACTCTCCTTCCTCCTATCTTTCCTTTACCTACCTACTTTCCATCTATCTTTCCTTCCCTACCCACTTTCCTATGTCTTACCTTCCTCCCTTCATTATTTACCTTCAACTCATCTCCCTTCGTCTTTCATTTATGCCTTACTCTGCCCTCCACTGAAGTCCCTACATCATCATGTATCATTTCTCTCCCCTTCTTTCCTCTCTCTCTCTCTCTCTCTCTCTCTCTCTCTCTCTCTCTCTCTCTCTCTCTCTCTCTCTCTCTCTCATCTAATCTGTCCATCTTGCAGCGCGCCCGCTCTCACGCACCTGCCCTCTCTCTGCCCCTCCTAAGCTCCTCATTTATTTTAATTATTTTCTCCTCCCCTCTCTTCCACCTCCTTCTTCATCAACTTACGCGCTTCTCAGCTTCTCCCCTTCCCTGTGTTACGTACTTCATCATCAGCTTTTTCCATTCCCATTCCTCCCTTCCCCCGTCTCATTCTCTTTCTCGTTATTTCCCCTTTTCCCAGTGACCTCTCCTCTCTTCTTGTGTTTTTCCCTCTTTTTCCTTCTCTTTCCTTCATTATTTCGTTCTTTTCCCTTCCTTCTTTCCCTTCCATCCTTTCTCCTCTTCCAACTTTTCCTTCACTTTTCTATTTCTTCTTACTGATTTTCCTCAACTTTTCTCCCATTTCTACTCTTTTCATCCTTTCTTCTTCTCCTCCCTCTCCTAGTCATCCTCTTCTCCTCCCTTTCCTCGTCGTCTTCCCTCTCCTCCTCCTCCTACTCTTCCTCCCCTAATCCGTCTTACCCCTCTCTCAGCCCCACTGCCTCCCCACCTCACCCAACCACAGAGACTCCTCCTCCTCCTCCTTCTCCTCCTCCTCCCTCATGGGCACTCCGGGCCTCACCACTGTCTGCCTCCAGTACTTCCAGTCCGTCTCGGTGATGTTCTCCAGGGGGTTCCAACCCTGTGCGCTCATGTGCCGGGATTTCAGGGAGAGACATGCAACACCACGGGTACGTTGCCATTATACCACCGGGTATAACATGCGACGGTACACCTCACATCAACACACCTCGAATATAACATGAAAGGGTGGGTATACTCTGGCACTAAATGGCTGGTACGTATGTATGTATATATATAACCAAAAGCGTAAACCAGAGCACCACGTAAATACAGCACAGAAGGAGTATACCATACAACTATCTTCCTAAGAGCATAGTATTAAACGCATACCACGTACCAGGAGTATACAGGTTATAGAACACCACTTCCCCCCTTCACCGGTAGTATACTAAGCAGGATGAGGTATACTACCACGCTACCAAAGTACTGCCAGAGGCGCTGGGGGAGTAGGTATATATGAGGTATACTCCCATGCTGCCACAGTACTCCCAGACAGACGAGGCGGGATGGGGGAGGTCTGGGTTGTGGGTGTGGATATACCATACTTCGACGTTGCCGGGGGAGCTTAAAAGACAGGGATTTATGAACTCTCCTCGCCTTGCAGCGGGCAAACAAGCACTCATGCCTAATGAGGCAGCCATCCAGACCCAGCTCAACGTAGAGAGAGAGAGAGAGAGAGAGAGAGAGAGAGAGAGAGAGAGAGAGAGAGAGAGAGAGAGAGAGAGAGAGAGAGAGAGAGAGAGCACACTTTCTGGTCTATTGTTCTAGTCGGTGTGCGTCGCTTTTCCACTCCTGTTGCTTCATCGTCAATTAGTCTTCCTCTTCTTCTTCTCCTTCTTCTGATCGGCAATGAAGAGGCAGCCGTGCAGCGGTGGTGGTGGTGGTGGTGGTGCGTTCAACGCGCATCCTACAACCGTACATACGGGTTTCTTAATGTTACTCTCTCTCTTTCGCGCGCGCGCGAGAGAGAGGTTCTTTTACGAGTTGAACAAAACGGTCATGGAGCAATATATGTATTCTCTCTCTCTCTCTCTCTCTCTCTCTCTCTCTCTCTCTCTCTCTCTCTCTCTCTCTCTCTCTCTCTTTATGCAGAGTTCGGTACATCACCTATCTCTCGATGTTCAATGAGATATTTCTAGCCTTGCCAATAAAAAAGAAAATATAAAAAACATCTCTGCCATTTGCAAAAGTTTCCCAAAATACCCCGAGGCCCCCCCCCCCCCCCCTTCAATCATTCACACCAGTTCGTATTTTCTCCTGTCTTTTTTCACCTCTCTCTCTCTCTCTCTCTCTCTCTCTCTCTCTCTCTCTCTCTCTCTCTCTCTCTCTCTCTCTCTCTCTCTCTCGTTGTTCCGACACCCACAACCAACCAGTGAACGTAAACATTTCTTTCAGGCACACTCATATGTATTTTTCTTTTTTTTAGAATCAAATTCACAACTACCTTCACGTGACCTAAAACGATTCCTAACCGATCCTATTGACTACCATTCCCTTGGAGAACCACCCCTTAACTTATATCCCCTCCTCCCTCGCCTTCCGTCTGTGTAACACTGTCATGCACCAGTGAGGGGGTCGGTAAACTCCACCATCACCCCCTCCAACTGTCTAACCTCCACCTCCACCTCTCAGTCCCTCGCTTTCCCCTTCATATGGCTGGAACGAGTATCCCTCTACCCAGAAACTGTGGCTGAGAATATCACACACACACACACACCACACACACACACACACACACACACACACACACACACACACACACACATATTCAAACGCCAGAAAAAAGAAAAGAAAGGCATTAAAATGCTACCATAATGAAAAATAGCATTAATTACTCATTCTTACCATAGGATGAAAAATTATACATGATAAACATATTAATCATTCTTACCATAGGATGAAAAATTATACATGATAAACATATCAATCATTCTTACCATAGGATGAAGATCATACATGATAAACATATTAATCATTCTTACCATAGGATGAAGATCATACATGATAAACATATCAATCATTCTTACCATAGGATGAAGATCATACATGATAAACATATCAATCATTCTTACCATAGGATGAAGATCATACATGATAAACATATTAATCATTCTTACCATAGGATGAAGATCATACATGATAAACATATTAATCATTCTTACCATAGGATGAAGATCATACATGATAAACATATTAATCATTCTTACCATAGGATGAAAATCATACATGATAAACATATCAATCATTCTTACCATAGGATGAAGATCATACATGATAAACATATCAATCATTCTTACCATAGGATGAAGATCATACATGATAAACATATCAATTATCATGTACAAAGATTCCTACGTAAATATATACCTGATGC